>NC_085014.1:26011226-26206226 GCF_963854185.1 Sardina pilchardus
GAGCACGAGCAGGAGCCTGGGGCCAGGGGTGGGGGGAGGGGAGGGGAGGGGAGGGGGGGAGAGGGGGTGGAGGAAGGAAGGCGGGGGTGTTGTGGTTTTATAAGCATCATGGAAGCAGGAGAAGGGGAATTGAAAGAGGAATAAAGCGTTTTAAATAGACTTTTACGGAGGGGGGAGTCACAGAAGCTCTTTCTGGATGTCAAGTTGTGCAGACCTGCCAAAACAGAACTGCTTTCTCCCTGCCCTTGTGGAAGGGTCGGGCCTTTCAGCAGTATTTTTTTCTAAGAATCATTTTAAAAAGAAGCCTTTTTAAGCAGACTCGGGAGATATCAACATTTTTTTCTTGAATAAATAACAAAAAAAAGAAAGAAAAGTGCTTTTTATTTCCCATTTTAGTCTGTGGGAAACTGTTATCATAAACTATGGCCTCTAAGATATCTGCATAATATTTGTGTTGCTTGATTTCATTTTGTTCAATGCCTTACAGAGAGCTTGTTTTTTTTCTCAATTTCTATTTTTCCCTGAAGGAGCACGTGGTGTGTTGTTCTGAATGATTGGATTGACAAACAAGAGGAAACACAGATGTAGAAAATGCATATAGGATTGAATCAGCACCAAGCAACTGTTTTTTTTCAGTTGCTTACCCTGGAAACAACCACATACGTTTTCTTATCTTTTTTAAATCCAGGATTAAGGGTTTTGTCTGGAAGAGACTGCACCAACAGAGGAGACTGTGCAGATCATACTATGTTACTGTGATTGTTTTGTTAAGGGGAAAAAAGTGCATCTTTTACATCGAAATGATCTCTATCTCTGATCGCCACAAACCGCACACTTACACATCATGCTCCGGGCACGTTTGTTTGCGTGCACAATACGTGAGCATGTGGACATGTCAGTTTTTTGAAAATGAAGATACTCTGTGAGTGTGTGTGCGTCTGTGCGATGGATGTGTGTATGTGTCTGTGTGTCTGTTTGTGTGTGTGTGTAAGCTCATATGGCTGTGCGCATGCAGGTGTGTGTGTGTGTGTGTGTATGTGGGCGTGCGTGCGTGCATGCGTGTGTGCGTGTGTTTGCGCGTGAGTGTGTCCTCTTTTAGTTTGTTGAGTGTTTGTGTTGTGGGGGAGGGACGGGTGGGGGGCTTGTTTATCATGTTGATTTGGTTCACCACAAGTAGTGTTTCAGCTGCGTCTCTGGTTGTCTGTCTTTGCGAAATAGCACTTTTGTTCTTTTAAAACAAATGTTATATATGTCTAATTTTGCTTAAAAATGACAAAATAAATCTATTATTTTATGTGTAAGAGGAAAAATAGCTAAAGATTCAAACTAACTGACATGATCCATTGACTTTGTAAGAGTTCTGCCCAAAAAGGGGGACAGTGGCCTGTCTGCACTGACTAAACTTCAATCAGAGCAGACGTGTGTTTCTTTCTATCTATATCTATATATATATATAAATATGGGCAAACATTCATATATGTATAGGGCTTTTATGAAGATTTATCCCCAGTGACCTGATTCAGCAAATGAGCACAGAAATCAGATTGAATGCATCTATGTTCTGACGACAGAGCTGTCATTTAGTGTTTGTGCTATTTGAACTCATGTCCATCCGCTGAGACAACGGCAGACGTCTTTTTAAAAGCTCTATGTATATATTTATGTAAAAAATATATTTAGTATTTATTTATGTATACCAGATGTATACATGCTTATTGTGCCATGTGCCAAATTAAAACCATAAAACTGGAGAAAAGAAGGTTTCATAAAATACTTCTTTCTTCACGCAAGCTTTTTCCCTTTCCTCTCAGAAGTATGTCAAATACTGATTTGTTCGACTTGAGTTGCCATTTTAATGGAATTATTAGTGAGCTTTCAGTCCTCTTCCCCACAAGGACAATATTTTTTACCACAAACTCTGCTTTCCTTAGTCACATCGCCTGGGGAGAAACAGAGGCAGACACTTCTGTGAGTGCAGATAGAATTACCAACAGGAAATCAAGAAGAATGATTCAGCAGTCAAGAGGGATTTCAGTAGCACACACACCCACTCCACGGTAGAACCGTCTCTTCATATTTCACCAGGTATGAGTGCTGGATTTGGATGTTTGGTTGGGATATGAGGGGGAAAAAACACTCAGCTCTTACTAATGCCTCAGAGAAACATCACAGGAGATGGAGGCTGAAACCTTTGCCTTCATGTTGTCCAGCAAGGGGCCTTGTAATTGTTCTGCTCTCTCTAATCAACCCCCTCCTGGTCTGACTCAGCAGCCACAGGCTTAAGTGTCACAGTCCACCCAAATCGTTGCTCGGTTCTGTTATAAATAGCGTGTGAAGTTTGCTTAACAAGGTCACCTGCTGATCGTCTTTTACAAATAAAAAGTACTCCCATTCATCCACCGAACAGCGCTGTTGTTGTAAGAATCCAGCAAGGTCTCTTCCGAGCGCCACCACAGCCGCCTGCAACCGTTTGTCACCGCGGCGACCGAGCAACAGACAGGAAACCACATGCGCGCGTAACGCCTAACGCAGATAAAGCCTAATGTTGTGCCAAATAGACACGCCGAGCCATTGGCTTTGATTAGGGCGAGCAGGAGAAGCACTCAGTCATCAGCGGGTCCAACGCGCCCTGCTCAATGAGGGGTGGACGCGGCGCTCGCAAATCCACCAAAAGCCTGCGTCCTCCATTTCGAGTCATCAGCCGTCTTGCAGGGCCGCAAATTTGTCTATATCGGCCAAGTGGGTAATGAGTAGTCACTCTCTCTGAGGAGGCTTGGGCCTTTATAGCTGGCTGGGACTAGACGGGTCCTTTAGTAATCAAAAGACAGGAGGGAGGAGAGAGCACCTGGCATCCTCCACCACAATAACACAAATTCTTCTTATCCTATTAGTATTTACAGACTCCACTATTTTGGTCAAGGTAAAGTAGTTTTATTGGGAGATTTTGATCATTAATATGGTGCGTATTAATCAGGCCTACTCTGTTGAGAGGAGAGGGGATCGGGAATGGAATGACAGTACTACACATCATTTGTGCTTGTAGGTCTGACCATGAGCAGGAGTAAGATTGCGTGCCAAATATCATTGTGCCACCCACTGAGAGGCTGAATGCAGAATGTAGATGTGATCCGGTACATTTCGCCAGCCAGTCAGTTGGGAGCTGGGTGCCATACACACACCCACACACTCATCCTAGCAGAACCACTGCTAGGCGGGTATTTGATGAGTTGATACACATACAGTAGTAAAGCCAATTACATCGTCTGAATAGCATGTTTGGTCGATTATAGGTCACAGTTCAAGTGGTGGCATTTTATCCACTTTCACAATATTATTTGTATGTGACACATGGGAATTGATAGTGCACATAACATATTTTCTTCTTAATTCTTTTTTTCAAGAAAGGAAATGACTGGTTCTTCTCTTTTTCACCTCTCTGGCCACATCATTCAGTGGGGTTCTGCACGCAGAACAATCGGATTACAGTGCCAATCATCAGTCAAGTATTATCAGATTTTGAATATTCCAGTTTACATACAACAACAAGTACAAATTTGAATTCCTTCCCCTTCAGCCGAGGAGATTTGAACATTCTAACAAAATATTCTGTTCCATATATCTGAATATCTTCTGTAAGGTTCTATAGGAATGTGGCAGATCGAATCAGATCTTAATCAAGCACTCCAGATTATCTTCTCCGATTACATGAAATTGGAGTACAAAGTTCACTCAAAGTACACAATTTGCAGTTTACAGTTCAACCAGAGTACATCGTTTACATGACAATTTTTAATCGGAGTTAAGAGAATAATTGGACTGAAATCTGATTGTTTGTTTGCATGTAACCACACTGATTGTCTGTGCTGTCGGAGCATTCAATTTCTGAAGTTTGAGGTTGGAATTCTATTTTATGTGGGAGATCATTGGAGCCCTTAGCTAGGCGAGGCAACAGATGAACGAGCAGTGGTGGACGTCTCTGTTTCCACATGGGGATCCACTCTTCACTTTCACACAAATTTTGGTGTTTTTTCCAGGCTGGACGTTTAGGTCACAAGACGCTGGGCTGTTTTAATCATCTCATTTAGGTGTTCTGAAAATCTTTGTTAAAAAAAAAAAAGAAAAATATGTGAAAGATCAATAAAGACTCCAAATGCTTTTTAGTTCCATGTCTGAGGTTAATCATTCTCAGTAATCACTGTACAGAACAGTTTTATAAGAAGCCCTGTTATGAATATATCTATGTTATGTCCATAGAATGTATTTATAATTGTGCACATAAGAAACATATACAAAAATAAAAAATATCTATACATCTTTACACACAGCATTTCATTGTGGATCTTTGAAAAACAGGAAACATCGCAAGTCGCTTTTTTTTCTGCAGACTTTGTAGTGCACGCATGGCCTAGTTCTGCTCTCAGAGGGCACGTGCATGTGTGCACACACACACACACAGCTTCCTGCAGCTGCATGGCTGCTCCGATGTGAGTGAGAAAATGAATATATTCAGTTTCCATCTCCTTATTGAAGACGACAGGAATAATTGACCTCTGATGGCTACGTGGCTCACTACGAACATCTCTGAAATTCTTATTTAATCGGTTCCCTCAGGCTTCATACCCTACAGGCACATCGAAAAGCTGCTCCTACATATACTGTATATGTAGCACCACATCTGCTCTACTGGACCTGGCTTTTGCTGCTTGCAGGAGGCCGGCCGCCTATATATCATTTGCTAATACTGTTGTAGCATTATAAGGGAGTTGTTTATCTTTTTATCATGATAAAGGAACAAGGACATTAATTGGACAGGGCTGTGGAGCGGCGACTGGAAAGCTTCCTTTCTGAGGGCCAGAGGTCCCAGCTGCTGCTGTGACTGGTACTATAATGATCCAATCTCCATGATGGATGGCTGCGAGAAGCCACAAGGCTGTACTGAGACCAGGAGGGGGGGGGGGGAGATGCTGTGAATACCCAGCACCCCCTAATCATCTGTGCTACCAGATAAACCCCCAATTACATTACAAGTTATTAGGTACGATTGAGTCTGCCTCTCAAAGCAGGCACGTGTCCATTTAGGAGGCCTATCAGTGATATGTACTAATTACTGCGGGCAGCAAATCTTCAGGGCACATTAAAGGCAGGGCCAGCAAGCATGCGCTCAGGCGTTTTAAAGTGATTCCGATCCGGGGCCAAGCTAATGACATGGCTGAACCTTTATTAACTTTATGTACGGCTGATAACGACCCCAGATGCAGGTCTCGCCCTCTCCCTTTCTCTCTCTATCTCTCAAACGAACCATAAAGACGGCGCTTTGGCTGAGACTATTGCTCAGAGGGCCGTGACAAGAACAACGCAGTCAACCGCCGCAGCAGAGGGCAGGGCAGGGTTGCGCAACCGCTGGAGATGGGCGCCGGGAGCAGCGGGGAGAAGGAACCACAGACAATGTGGCTCCTGTGCAGCAGTGGAAGAAATAGGGAGACCATTAAAGACCTCCAGCCGATGCCTGGGCCAGCAGAGATCAAGCAGCATATCACAGGCGCCGGAGAACACTCATCCACCCTCCCCGTGGGAGCATGTTGCACAATGGAGCGTCATTCCATTGTCTGTCACTGTGTGAATCAGCTGGTTCAGTGGCAGTTCAATGGAAATTCCTGGGGAGTCCTCTCCAGGCAACAGGTGGATCGGTGGAGATCCGGTTTCAAAACATTAGATTATCGTGAAGTGGGGTTGCCACAACAATAGAAGAACTTTCATGCAGTCTTCTCATAACATAATGAGTGTGAAAAATTGACAAAAGGTGATATATTTTAGGATCATTTAAAAAATGGATGACCTTTGAGATAACGTGCATGAGGGAATTATGAGTCTACTCATGAATAACTATTGACATTGTCTCTTATGAGAAGTAGGAGGTGTGTTCTGATTCCTGGGAAGGCTCTGTCATGTAGGCATTCATCTCTCATGAGGGAACTCCAGCAGTGGAAACTCCCCCCATGTTACAGTTGCATCAGAAGAGTCTGACCATCAGATGGCAGTCATTCATGCCCTATACCAGAGCCGTATATGGAGAGAGAGTTCGGACAACTCAGATCACGGACCCCATGTCTCATCCAAATGTCGGGTGATTCTACAGTGTAGCCCCATGGGGTGAATATGGTATGTTGATATAAATAGCTTACTTTCACCATTAACAGGCCTATACATTAGCAATGTTTGTCAGTATGTAAAAGACCCTTACGGAAATATTCCAGTGTACCTTCGATATCCTAAATGGCTCTGTAAAATGCCCATTGTAGTGAGTGACCACGTCCCTAATCTGTCTCAGAGCAGTGTTTACATGGAATGCTAGCGGGAAAAAAGCGCTAGAATAAGGCTTGGCTAACTAAACTTTCATTTATAAAGCAGTGTTAAAACTTTTTTGACCGATGGTCTGAGGTGGGCAGAAATATATCAAAAACTGTTTTGTTACAAACTACAAATACTGGCTCATAAAATGTTAGAAAATAAAATCCAAAATAGACCTACTGATGTGAAAGAATGTATTTCATTAAAAAAAAAAAAACACAAGTAATTGGTATTATTAGGCTATTGAAACCGTATCCCCAAGAGACCAGAAATAGTATTTTCTGATAGCAGAGGGATATTAATTCTGTAAATTGGGGCTCCTATGAAGTGGATTTGGTCAAATAAATGAATCAGTGTCCCATATGAATGTAAACAATGATTGAACTGTCAACAAGTAGGCTTTTGCAACAGTGGAATCAACTGTATAACAAAGCAAACTACTGTGGTGGAAAAAACTCACACCAACCAGTTCACTTTTAAATTAGCACAAAAAAACCTTGATCCAAGGAAGCACACTGAGACGACAGTAGCTATTGAACTGTCAATACTACAAGTGACACAGCCTGACTAAGTCTATAACCCAAAGCAACACTGATCAGTAGAGTGAATGTGAGTGAATTCTGCAGAATATACAGTATTTAACCCTATTTGAGATCCAAATCAGAGGCTGGAGCAGTTGACGTCTGCTTGGCAAACCAATCAGGGATATGACATCAATCCATCCTACAAAGCATTTTTGGGTGTTGTCCCAACATGCATGCCTGTTGCCCACATACACTGTGCATGACTGGTGACATGGGGGACAAACAGAATAACATCCTGTGATGTGTCCCAACAGTTCCACAGCCCAAGCTCCACATACGGCAACAAAAACAAGCTGGTGCAACCTGCACCATGAAACATAACAAACAGAGTTCCAGGAAATAGCCGATGAGATGCCCATTTAGGAGAGTTTCAATTGCACGGGAGGGAGAAGAGAGCAAGTGCTGCGTCTCGTTTGAACGTCAACAGACGTTGCCCAGCATTGCTTAGAGCACCTTTAACTTGGTAGAGAAAACGTTTCGCATCGGGGAGGTCTTTGCGTCCTTCATAGCATAAATCCTCACGTCAAATCCATTAAGTGGTTTAAATACTGTCATGTAGTGAGAGTGGACATCAGTTATTAAGTACTCAAGGTCATGGGGTCCATTTCCTAATGTTCTCCCTCAGTATCTTGTATCTTTTTCAAATTTTAGTCTTGTAGCAGTTGACACACCTGACAATTCAAGTTTATGTTTTTCAACTTTCAGACATGTTATTACGTTTACTTACTTACGCTTATTACCCCTCCTGGGGGCATATGCCGCTGAAAAGGGTTCTCCATGATAAAACAGAAAAGACAAATGTAGTGCTTGTAAGTTGTTTACAGGGTGGCATAAATTTGGCACAAACAAAAAATTGCCTCTACAACCCATGTGGACCATTTTAGCTCCCTCAGTTGACATCTCTTGTCGGTCACATTGTGGCATACTACTGCAACAAAAAGGAAACATGGGTTTACATTTCATGCTGTCCTTCCCAAAGGGTAATGACATTGGCATTTTTGAGGACAAATCGCCAACTTTAGAGCTGAATATAAGGAATTGTCCAAGAGATATCACCAGGCATCCTCCCTATTCTTATTGAGTAACCACTACACAAATAAGAAACTGCAAAGAAAATAACTTTGACCGACAAAAAAAGGTTCACCAAGATTCTGGCGTTTTGCTCCCGGACTATGATAAGCATATTATTGTCACAGTTATAGGTCGTATATAATTTTGGCAATCCCTCAAAGTATATAGTTACAAACTACTTTTTTTTTTCAATCCTGCAAAATACAAATTACAAAATACGCTGAAGTGATTAAATACATTTTTGAAATACATTTGAGAGAGTTTTGAGAGAAAATTACAAATCATTAAAATACTGCCCTACTGTATACAACCTGAAGCAAAAAGGGCTAAGAGTGTGGCAAAGATTAACTCTAGGATATTCTGTATTCTGTATTTGGTAACTGGTGCAAAAAACGCTTATTTCTGGATATATTCAATGAAGCCTTTTTGTTGTTCTTTTTATTTTAGGGTTGTCTCTAACTTCACGTTAGTTTAGTTTTTTGCTTTGTTATGCTTTTGTTTGTTGTTGTTGTTGTTTTGCTGGTTGCTGATTGGTAGTTGTGAGTATGTCGAGTTATTTTGGTCCTGTGAGAAAAAATAACACATTCAGTCATGTGTGAGGTCTGACATGATTTGAAGTTTTGTTTGTAATGGCCTCTCAGGTGACATTTCCTGAGCATTGATTAACAACGTGGTGGAAATGGCCAGGCACATACTGCACAGGAGGAGGCAAAGGGTAGACTAGCAATAAACAACGTCTCTGGGCCTCTGAGGAAAAAAGAGCTAAACATTCCAGTAGCCACACAGTGGTATTCAAATACCTCTGAAGTGACCATTCTTGCTAAAGAACTCCATGCATTTCCTGTTCCTCCCCATGTGCTCTGGAATGATGGCACCGCCAGAAAAATAGCTTGACGCCAAGTTCAGTCATGGAAGACCGATCTAACTTAGAAATCTAACTGTGATTACCGTTGCCACCTTTAAACTTATTTTTTAAAAAACAAACAAACAAACTGGTTGACCGAAAAGGGGAAGGAGTTCATTCATTTCCGCTGGTGGCAGAAACCCTGGGCCAAGTATGGTTTATTTTCTTTGCACCAACCATCCAATGTAGAGGCCTGACAAACCTCCAACAAAAACAGCTCCCTGGAACTGTGGGTTCCTTTCGGTTACATAACGCCAGCGCTCTGCGCCTTCATTAGGAGGTGGCTGGTCTCCCTCCCTCCCTCCCTCCCTCGCTCCTGCTCTCACAGCTCCTCGCACAGAAGCTGCTCGCTGGGCACGCGCGCGCTCGCGGACCCTCCCAAGGGCACCACACTGCTCGCTCTCCTTCATTAAACAGACAACACGCGCCGGCGAGAAGCGCGCTGCGCTCATCTCTTAACAATCCGCCCAACAGGGCTTCCTCTCCCGCCTCTTTGGTGTCGTCTTTGTTTTCCAATCCCAAGATGGGCCATACGGCAATCAACAACAATTTACATTTTTGTGCTTAATTGGGTGACCAACTGGGTGAAGCCATAGCAACTGCATTTTTGTTTTGTTTTGTTTTTCCGCCATACGTACCATGGATGTGAAACAAACAGCATGCTGAAATCCCGTCTAGAAAAAACAAAGAAGAAGAACTGAGTATTTTCATATGAATGGGGTTGAAGGAGACGTGCCTCTATTCATGTTCAAATTGATAGCCACTCGTCCCTGTGCGCTGTTTCTGTCATGCAGATACGCTAGACGAGGCACCAGGCCCCGACCCCCGTCCACTCCCCAATACCCTCCATCATCACTCAGGCCACCCATGCTAATTAAGCAGGGCAGGGCTGCTAGGACACAGCAGGCCTGGCTCAGGTAATACTGAGACTAACAGGGTTGGTGCAATGGCTGTTCTGGTTAAATGTTCAACTATTTATGACTAACAGCCCTGCAACCGTTGGAATAATGACAGTAGTGTGTTGTTATACACACATACACACAAGAAATCGCATAAATGATTGATATTTGAGAGGAAAATATCTGGGATCTGGTTGAGAAGAATTGGTCTCAGTTCAGTAGACACATAATGTGTCATATCATAACCGAAACAATGGCACTGCTGTGCTTTTTCTTTCTATTTTGGTGTTTTTCAGAAAACGCAGGAACTTCCTGTTTTTTAGCTTTCACACCCTCTCTGGACAAATGGAGTCCAAAACTTTGCCATAAAAGGAAAGTCCCCAAACCAAACCCAGAAGCCAAGAGAGTTTCGGATTCCCAAACAGCTGTGGCCTGAGAGCTGCTGCGTCCACCCCCACTCTTTGTCTCTCCCTACCCAGCTACTGTTGACAGAGTTCAGTCCGTGGCCAGCAGAGTCAAGTGCCAAGTTCAAAGCCGACTCCTTGAGGAGGACGCCAAGGAGAATGGCCAGAACACTGTGTCTTTAAACAAACTATGGACAGGATGCTCATGCTAAACACTGAATAATGAGCCTTCCCTTCCCCCCCCCCCCCCCCCCCTTTAGATCCCAGACAGTTTTACGTAACAGAGGAACCCGGAGTATGTGGATGACTGTTGCATTGTTTTCCCCCTTACCACCAAGTAGTTATTTGTCATCACGTGTGAAGAACACTCAGTAGCTGTCCTTGTATTTATTATCACCAACAGCAGATGCTGTGTCCTATTTTTCACTCTCTCAAATCTGTTCACCTCCGCACCTGCAATGTTCACACTGATACGCTTGTCGTTTAATATCAACAACAACAAAACCCCATTGAGTAGTGGGGCTATTAAATCTTTCAGAACACTGTACATGGATAGTTTCATCAAGTCATGCTTTGATGTCTCTAGCCTAGTTGAGATTCTTTATCAGCATGGAGATCCTTAATGTGTCAAACATGGCCTGCAGATGATATGTGGCTTTGACAGCCTGTGGTTGACTCTGATCAATGAGCAAGTTGGAGCAGTGCCTGACTTTAGTATTTCATCACCATTCAAGGAAGGATTCTATTAATGGTTTGAATTACTCAGCGACATTAGGCCTACAAATTAACCTGCGCTCTCCTTCCCTTGGCCCTGCCCTAAGGCAAAGGTCGACAGAGGAGGCGCATCGTCAGCAGTGCTGTTTTAGCCCCTCTTGCTCATGTTTACTAAGAATAACTCAAGATTCTGCAATCGTGTCTGTTTGTGTGCGATCATCAGTGTCACATGCACTTGTGCAAGTGAATCACAGCTAAAACCACAAGACAACTCGTAGGAACTGATTTCATCATAACGGTCACAGGTTTTGGCTATTCTCAGATCTCAATGAGCCCAATTTTATAGCAGTGTTTGCAATGAGAGGTGCCATTGTTAGCCTTCTGTTACATAATGCTCAATATTTGCCTTGTGACATAATGTAAACTAGCTAAAAAGGCACATCTTTCTTCATAAATTGGCAAATGGCTCTGCTGTGGTCTTGTTCTCTGTACCCTGTCTGTTGTAGCTGTGGGACATTCCAGGCAGTATTTCATCCCACTCTAAAACACGGGCTTTCAGAGGGCAAGCAAGTGCCCCCATGACTCCTCAAATAGGCCCTGACTCTGGGGCAGACGCAGACAAAAATGCTCCCTATTGTTTTGCACTCAGCAGCTTTGACGCACATCCTGTCGAAGGCATCCACAGACTAGGGTCTTTGTCTTTGTTGATTTCCCTGTGTGCTCTCAGAAACGCGCACTAAGACATAATCAAAGCACGGCAATGAAGGAAACAGAAACAAAGCATACCAGACACACAATGCACGGCAGGCACGATCACTGACACTTCACAGTATCTGCGTAGCTCATACTGTAAACAGTACAGTAGGCTAGAGAACACACGACAACAAAGATATAAAAAGATGAGAGCGGAATGCATAGATTAGAAAAAAAACATGTGACAGCTGAATGCATAGATAAAAAGCTTTATTGGTCTGTACATTCATCAGTTTGACGTAATCCAGTTAAATATGTCTAAATTCAAACATGACACAACCTCCACAACAGTGGAAACAAATTATACACCATTATATGACACAGGACTTCTGTACAACACCTTCATAAACCATACTCCATCATATTTTACAAAGTATAAAATGCTACATCAAGTTAAAATTCAATAGCCGTTTTAGCTTTCATAAGAAAAGTATAAATAGGGGGAGATCTGAAGGGTTAGTAAAAAAAATATTTTGAATGAACACTGTAATGTAGAAGCCATTTTTTACTGGGGACACCGTAGGCTGGTCTGATTCCAATTGCTCTTACTAATTAGACCACAGCATGGGGTCCTTTCATGACCCACCATTAAAGCGGGAGTCTTAATTAAAAGACATTTAAAAGAATGTCACACTTCCTTGTCAAAGGGTGAAGATGATGTAGTCCGGCCACCGTTTCCCGACAGAGCCCTCGCCGACATGATTTTCTTTGTGGCCCTGAGGTTAACCTCTTGTAAAGGGTGGGGGGGGGTGGTGGGGGGTGGTGGTGATCGGGACGTGTCGTGTCGCAGCAGCGAGCGAGGATGTCGACTTGTCGCACTCCAGTCCGCTTTGTCTCTATTGAACTTCAGGCTTGTTACGCTGCCAGTCACGTGGCCGCCTTCGCCGCTCACATCTCTGTCAAGGAGATAAAAGTTGTGACAGCTTAGCGGAGGAGAGCAGTTAGGATTTGCATGTGCATGGCAGGGCGCACAGATGTTGGGGGAGTTATGATTCACGAGCCGCACTTATCTGAACACCCACAGATAACACAAGCTGCTCAGTGGAAGGCCATTTTGAAAAAAAAAAACACTGTCTCTATTGGTATGCCGCACAGGAATGTGGCTTCAGCAACTTGAAAAGCCCACCAATGATGTTACCTTGCGGCTGATATCTACCCTGATGTGATTGGTTGAGGGTGGCCTAAACGGTGACAAGTTGTGATGATGACTGATTCCTCTACTCAGAGTTTCTCTACCGGCGACAAAACAAGTCCGGGGTTTTCTACATACCTGCAAGTTCACGGTCCAAGTTGTCGATGAAGCTCTGAAGGTCCCCTGTGTCCCCGAGTTTGGCTGCGGAGAGGGAGGAGAGAGAGGAAAGAATGTGAGCGCACGGCAACGCTCCCAGCTGCACAGAGTCAGCGCTCAGAGCACTGGCATTTCCTCTGGAACATACCGAGTCGCCCAGAAGAAACGCGATCTTCCACTTGAAATTACATAAGGGGATTGAGTGAAGGGGGGGGGGGGGGTGGTTGCAGGACGGGAGGGAAAGGGTAGAAACATCTACTCAAGTGTTATGGCTTTACTCCATCTGCCATAGCATGGATAGAAAGTTACCTAACCAATAGGACACAGAAAGTTATATTTAATGGAAGCCTCTCAAATGCACAACATATACATTGTGGGATTCCGCAAGGTTCTTCACTAGGACCATTGCTCTTCTCCATTTTTACAAATGATCTCCCACTTGTCTGTAAGAAAGCCTGTGTGTCTATGTATGCAGATGATTCAACTCTCTATATGTCTGCACAAACAGTTGAGGAAATCACCTCAGCCCTCAACAAAGAGTTGCAGGAGGTTTTCAAATGGGTCTCGGATAACAAACTTGTCCTGAACATATCTAAAACCAAGAGTATTGTATTTGGAACAAAACACTCATTAAGCTCTAAGCCCCAACTAAATTTAGTACTGAACAATGCTGCGGTTGAGCAAGTACAAGAAATAAAGCTCCTGGGGGTAAACTTAGACTGTAAACTGTCATGGTCAAGGCATACAGATTTACTGGCGCAAAAGATGGGGAGGAACATATCTGTAGTCAAAAGATGCTCTTCCTTTTTAACACCTCACCTGACCAAACAGGTCCTACAAACCCTGGTCCTATCACAGTTAGACTACTGTTCGGTGGTCTGGTCAGGTACCACAAAAAATAATCTAGGGAAGCTTCAGAGGGTACAAAATAGAGCAGCAAGGCTTGCCCTTAAATGCACACAGAGAGCCAATGTAAAAAACATGCATGCCCAACTCTGCTGGCTGACAGTTGAGGCGAGGTTGAAAGCAACACTTCTGTCTTTTATAAAGAACATTAATACACTAAACAAACCAGACTGTTTGTTTAGACAGCTCACACTCAGTTCCAATGTTCACACATACCCCACTAGACATGCTACTAGTGGTAACTACACAATCCCACTAATCAAAACAACACTGAAACAGCGCACAGTGCTATGTAGAGCTATGGTTGAATGGAACTACCTTCCAGATCAGATATCAAAAATCCAGAGCAAAGTCAGTTTTAAAAAACAAGTAAAGCAGCACCTTATGATTGATTGCACTAAATCCTAGTATGTAGCTTACAGTACTACTGATTTTTTTTTTTTAACTCACATGTACTTTTTCCTTTTTGTCACTTCATCTCTTGTCGTGGTTTGTCTGTGTTGTGTGTTGGTGGCTTAGTTAGTCATTATTTTTTCTGTTTTTCTTTTATGTGTTCTTTTTATATATAGTATATATATGTTGTCTTGTTGATTTCTTGTTTGTTATAGTGTGTGGACCCCAGGAAAAGTGTTTTCTTTTCCTGTTTTTATATCTGTTGTGTTGTATGTTGATTTCTTAATTGTATGTTGATTTTTTTTGTCTATTATATGTTGTGTGTGGACCCCAGGAAGAGTAGCTGGTGCTTTTGCATCATCTAATGGGGATCCAAATAAAATCAAAAAAAAAAAAAATCAAATCAAAAAAAAATCTAAATCCCCCCCAATACATTCTTTTTTGTGTGTGATAGAAAGGATGAGATACATTCACGGCCACACATTCAACTGGCTTTGTCACATTGTATCATAAACAGCCCATAATCCCGTGAGGCAGTCACGCCTGCGGCCCACCTCGCCATGCGCCAGGCCAAGGATCCTGCTGAAAGGGTATGGCCATCAGCGGCGCAGGGGAGCTAGACAGCAGGCTTTGTGGTGTTTTCCATTCTCTGGTGCCTTGTCTACAGGGTCTTGTATTATTGATAAGATTCATGCATTTAAATGAGACGATGCTCCTCAAATTCACATTCCTACACTGAAGCTCCCCGCACACACACACACACACACACATACACACACACACACACACACACACACACACACACACACACACACACACACACACACACACAACCCACAACAAGGCAACACAAGGCAAAAAAATTAAATAAAAAAAGTGTGGTATAGCAATTATACCAACCTTAAATCGAGTGCAGATAAGGCGAAATAGGGTGGCTGAGTACCCAACCAACCCCAGGTCAAAAATAGCTGGAATTGGGGGCAACCCACCCTCTGGCATTGTTGTGTAAATGTGATGGCTATCTGGATAGAGATGTTATGGTAATACCTTTAGGTGCTGCCGTCATGCCTGCAGTGTTCAGCTCCTCCTCGCTGGTGTTCAAGCTGTTCCCAAGAGATGGTTCACTGCCTGGGGAGAGCGTAGACCAGAGTTATACAACTCATTCAGAGTGTGAAGTTTGTCATTTTGATCTGTAATCTGTAGACACGTTTGGTTTGTGGTCAGAGTGCAGTTGATGAAGAGATGTTATTCTCCGTATTGCAATTTGATTTCTGCCTGGTATGGGGGGGACAACGACTCATATTGAGTGGTGTTAAGGTCACTGCAGCACATTTAGCTGAAATAAGCTTTTATGATATGACACACAAGTATTGCATTGTAGGCCCACTGTTCAATGTTAATGTAAGTGAGCTGTTAGATAAAGTGTGTATAGCCAGCAGATGAAATGTCACACACAAAGCAAAAAGTAGCCAGCTTCATAGTCACTGATGACTAAACCAAAACACTGAGGCAGTCCTCTTGTTTGTTTGTTTTGTTTTGTTTAATCTGATTAAGGAATAATGTTATGAGGTCAGAGGTGACTCTGTATTCCACCACCTCAACAATAACTTATATAATATAATATAATATAATATAACATGAAAATAACTCACTGTAGTCGGAATCTTCTATGCCGCTGTCGCTCACACCATCATTAAGTCCGGTGCGTCGCTTTGCTTCATTGAGAAGGTGACCATAGGCGTATTTGGTACTTTGCGCCGGGACCCTCAGTTCTTCAGCAACATCGTTGAATTCTTGAAGCAAATCCCCCAATTCCATGTCCAAGTCTTCTAAGAAATAATCGCACAAAACAGTGAATACTAGAATATATGCAGCAAACCATAATATTGAAAATAGTTATCATGTGCTGTTGACATTATGGCTAATGGCAAATTCCTCACCTGTGAATGTTTGGCCCGACATCCTTGAATACTTGCTTGGCTTATAAAGGTCAAAAGTAGAGTGAACTGAGGAACTGCTTACTTGGACGTTCAACTCCCCAATTTATTCGGGCGCTCCGCCTGCGATGGAAGGCGCCTCAGTAACGTCCAATGAACGTTCAATGCAGCTTTTGTGGTTTCCCTTGCGCATTGGGGGGAGGGCGACCAAACTTTCCCTCGTAGCGAAATCGGAACATTCCACTAATATAGAAAGTGACGCAACTCTAACGGGGTCCTTATGGGTGAGAGCTGAGAGTGGAGTAAGGTGCCCTAGACACCATTCGGATCAGTGACACATTTCTGAAGTTTTCTACTCTGAACAGCTAACTAAGATTTAGCTATTCACAGTCAAGGAGAAACTAAAAAGATAACGTGCAATGCACATTTTGACTGAATTCTCTGATTCTATTTTCATCGTCACTGTCGGCTACTCCGCTACATGACAATTGTTGATATTCAGATAGCCTATAAATGGAAACCATTGCAGCATAAATGACAATCTGTTTAATGTGTTAGGCCGACGAGTCTCCTTACACCATAACAAAAAGTACGCAACGTGACCGCATGATGGCGACAGCTCTTCATTGAACTGGGTCGTGCTGTATCCTACGCTGTGGTGTTCTAGTTGACATGGGCAACAAAATAGGTTTAATTGCACATATTTCAAATGAATGCCTTCCGGTGTTTTTGTATGAAGTAATTGTAACACGCCGTTTCAAGATTACATTTCAGTGACAGCTGTCACCTGTGCTTCTAACACAACCACCTAAGAGTTAATGAAATGGAATAGGAATGTGAAACCTCTTTTTTGATTGGTCACTGTAGGTTATAGCGTGGCCAAACCTCTATTTGTACAGTGTACGCCACGCACCTGAATTGAAGAGGGCGGGGACCCTTCAAAGGTAGGCTCCGTGTCTTGTGCGAGCACATTGTCGCTCCTCACCTGTTAGCATGTTTTAAAGTAGCCGGCTGGGCCATGGGATTTGCGATAACATGAATACCGCTGTCTTACTACAGGTAAGACTCAAATATCAGTTAAGGAATGTCTTTCATTCAGTCATGTGTAACACGTGGTAGTATAAAGTCATAGGCTACAAGCATGTTAACAGTGAACATTAAAGTTTGACAGTAATGTTTTAGACTATTAGTTAGTTTAGTTGAAATGTAGGCTAATGATATTAACCTTGGCTACACTTTGTAGGCCTGTATAGGCCATGACTTGATACAAGTGAAGGCTGCAGTCTGGTCCATTCAGTGATAAATGAAGTCTACGTCCTTCAGTGTTTAGGTGTGGCATTGCAATAGATTGAATGAACCTCAATAAGATCATGAAATCAATTCCCTGTTTCAGTGCTTGTTTTTCTCTTTCTTTGTAGAAAGTGCTTTTTGTGGTTATTTTAAAGCAAACAATGTGCCGTACACTGACTTTCCACGTGGAAGAGGAACAGCAGGAAGGTGTCTACGTTGGCACTATCAGCAGAGATTATCTGGGCCCATACCGGCTGCTTGATGGGGACTTCTTAAGTCTACATGAAAACACCGGCGACCTGTATACTACCAAGCAGATCATAGATAGAGAGAGCGTGTGCCCTATTCCGCAACACGGTGATTGCACCAGAACCTGCCATGCTGTTGTTGGTCTACAGGAAGAAGTCATAAAGATCATACTGAATGTGGAAGACATCAATGACAATGCCCCATATTTCCCTGAGCATGTCATGCGCTTGACTGTGACAGAGGATGTAAGTGTTGGGACAAGTTTTGTCTTGGATGGTGAAGCTCGGGATGCGGACTTTGGCAGCAATGGTGAGATAAGCTACCATTTGCAGGATAGTAAATTCTTCTCTGTGAGAGAGGAGGGACCCTCCCTGGTGCTTGTTCTGCAAAAGGAGTTGGATCATGAAATTCAGGATAACCATCAAATGACCGTTATTGCTGCTGACCATGGTCTGATACCACTCAGCAGCAGTGCCACAGTGATCATTACTGTGTCTGATGTCAATGATAATTGCCCAGAGTTTGATCCAGACAGCCCCCATTCAGTGAGCATCAATGGAAACACACCCAAGGGCTCATTCATTGCCCAGGTGAAAGCCACAGACAGAGATGCGGGCGACAATGCCGCCATAGCCTACTCGTTTAGCAGGAAGAACTCAGAGAAGGCAATGGCCTTGTTCCATCTGGACACACGCAGTGGACTGATCACCTTAGCTGATGACGTTCAGGCTGACAGTCCGCAGGAGTTTGTGCTGAAAGTCTTCGCCAGCGGCCCCCTCTGCTCCCCCGTCGCCTCCGAGGTAACCATATCTGTGCAGCCAATGACAGGGGCCCAGCCGGTGATCGAGATCAGGTTCATAGCGGAGCATGAAAACCAAACTATACTGTTACAGGAGAACGCGCCGCCATCTCCCCTGGCGCTTTTAGAGCTGCGGGACTGTACCAGCGGCTGCGCCCTCTCCATTGAGGAAGACGTGCCATTTTCCCTAAAACCACAAACGCAAAATGGTCACTATCGCCTTTCAACATCAAAGCCACTTGACTTTGAAATACATTCTGAATACCATATTACCATTGTCATCGCAAACTCCCAGGGCAAACTTCTGACACATAAGAAGGTGATCAAAGTGCTGGTGGTTGATGTGAATGATAATGCCCCGCAGTTCAGTCAGGCACACTATCAGATACATGTGGAGGAGAACAATAAGCCAGGGGCCAGCATTCTGCAGGTCAGGGCATTTGATCCAGACAGTCAGCACAACGGAATGCTATTTTACAGACTGAGCGAGAGCACGTCCCCGATCTTTCACGTGGACCGCGTGACGGGCGAGCTGACGGTGTCGGTCTCTCTCGATCGAGAGCAGCGGGAGGTTTACTCGGTGACCGTGCTGGCCCGAGACAACGGCACCCCACCGCTGGAAACCTCAGCGTCTGTGTCTGTTCACGTGTTGGACCAGAATGACAATGTGCCCGCGTTCCTCACACCGCATTTTATTTTCTTTGTGCTGGAGAGCATCCCCCGTTTGTCGCCTGTGGGAAAAATTGGGGTGACAGACATAGACCAAGGTGCCAATGGGCACATAGAGGTGCGTGTGTTTAACAGCACTGGCCCGTTCGTCATGGACAATGTCCAGGGAATGCTGCGCTGCACGACACAGCTGGACCGTGAGGAGCGGGACCATTACGAACTCTTCCTGGAGGCGCTAGACGGGGGCAGCCCTGCGCTGTCTGCCACCGCCCGGGTCACCATTTACGTGGAAGACGTCAATGACAACTGGCCCCAGGTGATCGTGCCCCCCAGCAACCTCACCTGCCTCACCGTGCGGCCGTCCACCCCGGCGGGCTCTGCGGTCACTCGCATCCACGCTGTGGACAAGGACTCGGGGATCAACTCGGACATCACCTACCATCTTGTCGGCAGCGAGCCGGCGCAGAACTGCCCGTTCCAGATCGACCCGCACTCGGGCAATATTTCACTCACCCAACATCTGATGGGTCAGGACTATGGGATGCACCACCTCTTTATTGTGGTGAGCGATGGGGGGAAGCCAACCCCACTTCAGACCCCAGTGTGGGTTAACCTGTTGGTCAACGAGACATTGGCGCAGTGTCACTTAAACAGTGTTCCAAAGAGCTTGCCAAGAACACTCCCACGGCCCACGGTGCCAAATCAGTGTGAGACCAGCGAGCAGAACGGTCAAAATCCCAAGTTAATACTACTCATTGGCTTAGGCATGGTCGTTTTATCTCTGTGCCTCTTGTCAATTGCCGTGGGGCTGTTTGTGAAGCAGAGAAACATGAGGCATCATGTAAAGGCCCGTGAAATGATCCCACTGAGGGACAAGCATTGCTCTGATCACTGGGAGAAAGACTGACTTGGTTGCTGAATCATTTACACCTTCAGCTCTATAGAGAACGCTTTTTTTATTATTATTTACACAAATCTCTATGCAAATCTGTATTCTGTTATTAAAAGTATTTACATTTTTATATTGCTTGCAGTGTTCACATTTAAGAGTTGTATGGAGACACAGAAAAAGCACCAAGTAGCAGAGAAAGTCATTTATTGAGTCAGATTTCTATAAACCAGTTTAAACCACTAATCTCACTAAAAAGAGAGATTAGACTTTATTTTTATCTTTTATCATTTCATTCTTAAGAAGAATAACATTCTCCATCTTGAAGGGTGACTTGAGATTGATGAACCCCGATAAGAGTCAGTTGAGATCTGTGGTAAACAAGTTTTTCCACTGAAAGCTTCCACAGTCACATTTCACTGACTAAGAGCATTGAGGTTTACCTTTCGTGAGAAGGACAAAAGAAAGGAAATTTGGCTGGTCTTGGCAAGCCAGAGATTGATTTAGGAATGGTTTGATAACAAAGGTTTATAAAATAATCACGGATGTGCATTCAGATATTGTGTAACGCTTCAATAATGTGTCACTTGGTAGCCTGAAGTGTCCTGAAGTGATTTACTGTCTCTGTCCTGTCTTGTAATGTTTGTGTTTATGAGTTGATTTACTATCAACTACTATTTCCAGCTGTTTTGGGGTCATTTTTGTCATGCTATATCCTGGAGCATGCTGACTAGGGGAGAGCTTTGGCGAGTGTAATTCCTGCTATTAGGCAAGTGGACCTGTTGAATTAGGTAATCCTCTTCTTAGGGGTCTCTCGTATTTCTCCGCTATAATTGATGGAAGTCTCAGGTAATAGTGAGCACAAAGAGGTTTAACGTTTCCCTTCAAGGGAGGTGATGAAAGTGTCCCAAGGACCTGGCTTGGAGGGAGGCCAGAGGAAACCAGGGGGGTTGCACGTCAAGTGAGAGCGCAAAGGAGGCGCACTCCATCTCAAGTCACAAGGTGACGCGCTGTTATTCGATAGTGCCTGCTCGCTGTTGTCCCACCAAGACAGATCACAATGTGCTGCTGCATGGTGGAGTTTTGTTGGACAAAATGATTAGTTAGGGATATAAACATGACCGTGTTTGAAATGATGTGATTGGGTTAACCAATGATCTGATCTTTACAAACTATAAGAGTACTCATGTATTATTGATTGACTTTTTATTTGAAACAGTTAAAGAAGAGCAAAAAAGACAAAAGGTAATTTTAAGTACAACCTTAGACCTTCTCAATGCCTTTATATTCATAGTTTTGTCCATATTTTACCATAGATTGTTTGGCCTGCCACCACTTGGGGGAAACAAGTGTGGGGTCAAAAAGCAAACTCAACATTCTGAACCTGAATTCTGAGAAACTAAGTTGAAAAATTAAAAAAAAAAAAAAAAAACCTCAACATTCAGAACCAGAATTGTGAGATACTAAATTGAACTCAGTCAAAATTTGGAGATACATGTAAGTGCAATTATTAGATATGAAGTATCCCAAAATGTTGTTATGAATGTTATGAATTATCTCAAAATTCGAACCTATTGATCTACATTATCTCAAATGATTTTATGGGTCCAATTCAATCTTAAAAATGAATGTGACCTTGAAAGTAGGTTTTAATTAAGATTAATTCAGTTGATTGATGATATAATCCTACGATATTTTGGACATGAAAACTGTAGCCAATACAACTTGTCCATAACAGCATTTGTTTTCTGAAAGGAATAGCCTAAAGCTTATTGCGTAGCACTGACCTATGCAACAAACTTAGTTACTGTTAAATTAATAATTTAACCATTTGAAAGTAGCTAAGAGTACAGCTTAATGTGATATATGGCCAATTACAAGTGAACTTGCTCTATCTATTATTTCCATAGCTGTCATCAGGTTAACACAACAGTGGGATTTGGTTTTAGAATGGAGTAGGAATAGGCCTATGGACGGCAGGGTGTGCAAATACCTCATTTGTTTCTGTTGGAGCTGTGTGTTTGAACCTGCTGCAATTATGGTTGTTGCACTTAGAAGCAGCACATTACGAAATGCTTTGCATTTGTTAAACGTGTTATGGGCAAACCTATATCTTCAGTGTTGGAGCGATTCGAACATGCAAGGAGCAAAATATAACAGAAGATGCACTTGTACAATACAGCTAACGCTCCACCGGAAACAAATGAGGTAGCCTACCTGTCCTGAACAGCCTTCCGTGGAGCATTCACTCACTTCACTCAAGCATAAAACACTTCAGGCTACTCCTATGTGAGTGAGCGAATATTCCATGTAGAAACTTGTGGGGAAAGTGGTTTAGCTTTCCCATGCCCTTGGCAAAATTTTCAGGTCCATTGTCAATGTTTGTGTTCATTCAAGCAATGTGGCAATTATCACTTCAGAAGTATCAAACAAGCCAGTCACAATACATTCTCAACAAAGCTGCTGTGGCTAATATACTTTCTTTGTAAATGTTTGATTCAAGAAAAATATTACAATGTCAGATAGATTGAAATATGTACATTATTTTCTTCAAATAACTTTACTATGCCACCACCAGTTAATTGAGCTTTCTTTGAAAATATGTATTCTTGTTAACAGAAATCCCACCAATCAAGCACAGTGGAGAAGACTGCCACCTGGTGTTTAAGAATGACATGACATGCATTACTCTTCTGACATTGCACAATGCAGTTTCTGAAACTGCGTCTCTCAAAACTACACAGAAAACCAAATATCTTGCAAAAGCAAATACTTAATTCAAAACTATATAACGTTATCTATCACATTACACACAATAAGAAAATAGTTTTACATGTCGAACAGCACTCCTTTGCCAAAAACATGCACAATTATTCAGAGCATTTGCCCATTTCATGCATGGGCATGTTGTAAGAAAACAAATAGCCTACAAAGGAGAAACAAATGTATATCTCAACTGTCAACTCTAACCATTATAGTTTGAAGATGGCCTTATCATAGTTAGGGTAGCCTACTTTCTTGTAAACAAGCCTACAGTAGGCCTATATTGCAATTAAAAGCCCTTACACGTGCATCTGACCTCAGCACCTCAGCTTTGGCCAGGTATCAGGGTATGGGCCTACGCATGGTCTTGAGCTGCCACACCAATGCCACAAGCTTATTCCATCACCCAAGGCACAGGCGAGTCATTCGGGACTTCATAACAATTGGGCTACCCTTTACTTGAAACATTTCCATGGGCAGACAGACAGACATTTATCACGCAGTGGATATAAGTGATGAGGGTATTGTTGGTACAATTAATCAGCCATCGTATGCATGTTGAATTAGCATTGATGAACAGATTATTGTCAGGGGGAGCCAGTTGAGAATGTTTCTGAAAATGGTGCTGTAGGCCTACTCTCACGTACTTAAGAAATTCTCATAAAGTTGCCATAGGCTACTAAACTAATGTTAAACCATTTGGAACATTTATCGTCAACAGAATCTTATTAAAGTCGCGTGCACTCACATGTTAATATCGCACTGTTTTGGAGGCCTATAAAAGAACTGAATATGATTCGGCAGCACCAAAAACTTCGTAATATTTGATCGTTTCTTTTTGCACTATATGCTAGAAAATTGCCCTTCCAGTGGTGCATATGAAGGCTACGCCGCTAACAATGAGGTGAACCAAGTTAATTTCTCAAGGCGTGAGGAACCTTGACCCTTCATTATTCGCCGACTTGAACTCAGGCCGCTGTGGTGTGGGCCAGCAGCACATTCAAAAGCCACATTGTTTCTTCAAGCCTCGACTTTGAGGCACCAACGAATCTGTTCATTGTTGAGGAAGCAGAGCAAGGAGTCAGATTGATAAACGGGGGAACAGCAGAGAAATCGCACACGATATCGTTGGATCAGGCGCTGTGTTGGTGAACAAGCCCAACAGACGTCCTCGAGATGGGTAAGTTTAATGATGTCCACTGCCTCAGCATCACCGAGATTAATTAAACGGGGATTTTATTTAAATAAAAATGTGTGTTTGATCCAAGAGTAAACTCTTCAAAGATATATGATTGGACTGTTTATTTCAGTTCCATAACTTTGTTTCAAAGTAGCCTTGTAATATAATGTTCAAATTGTTCAAAATGCAATGTGCTGAGGATCCTGTTTCACCTGTTACAATGTAACTTAAAAAAAAGAAACTGTGTAATCATCCAACAGTGAATTGTGGGACAACTTGTTGCCCCACCCTCTCCCAAATTTAATTTTGACTTACAGTTACCCCAAAATGTAAGGAAAGCATGGTGTACCCTAGATATTTTGATTATCTGTGTTAATTGCCATTTTGTGGTTGAATGGTTGACATTTTGTAGCTGTAGTAACTGTAACCCTCATCATTGTCACCAAATATGTTTTAGTAGTTCTAAATTATTGGGTAAATACATTCGTATGAATTGCAATGTGATTTTTATTTATTTGTCATGTCTCGTTATATGCAAGGTGTTATATAAATGCCTTTCAATAGACCCTTATTTTCTTTTTGATTTATGGCTCTGTTGTCAGCTATACTGGCACCAGCCCCTAAAATGTGTACTGCTCCAGCAAGCTGGTGTCTGACGCCACAGTGTGCGTTTTCTCCACCACCCATGCCATGGTCTACTATCCCTTTCCCTGGCTGCTGACTCCCATCCCACCCCCTCTGAGATCAGGCGTGGATATACACTGGCCCGCATGAGACATTGAGGTGGCTCTTGCCTTTTGTTTGCTTGACACTGCTGGCCCTTGTGTCCCCTCTCTGCAGTGGGACAAAGACTATTGTCCATGAAGTCACAAAAGGAGCCTCTCTCTGTCTCTCTCTCTCTCTCTCTCTCTCTGTCAGGGAGCTTGCAGGACCTCCTTCTTTTCTCACACTCTCTTCGAGGCACAGGCCTTGAATGGACAGTGGAGCTGATCTGGAGTTGGTACAGGCCGACCCGTCTTGCCCCAGCGCTCAGATTCAGTCCGCACATGACTTTCTGAGGCAGCACGCCTGCTGAGACGGCACAGACAAGCACTCAGACCCGCAGGAGAAAAAGCTCTTTTTTCCCCCTTTTCTTTCATAACTCCGTGCCTCCAGTAAAGTGGTCGATGTGGAGGCTGTTGTGTCTTTTTATACACCTGCTCTCTTAGTCATGCACCCTAATGGACTTGAGAACGCTCTGTGTGATCAGGTGGTGAGCACAAATCATAATGTTCCTGCACCAGAAATCCCCAGATCCTTCTTGGACAGTGTGTTTCACCGTAATATATGGTAATCTGTGCATTGAATCATAGTGGGTTTTTTTACATTTTTTATCTTTCTTAGGTGTTCATGAATGCTGCATGCGATGCCTTGGTGGAGTGCCCTATGCCTCCCTGGTGGCAACCTTGCTGTGCTTCTCTGGCATCGCCCTATTCTGTGGCTGTGGACACCAGGCTCTCACCGAGACTGAGAGGCTCATAGAAACCTACTTTGCCCGCAACCTGCAAGACTACATTACCCTAGCATATCTGTGAGTATCCAGTCCAGTGTCTCCACAGCTGGTCCCTGACATCGGAATCTTTGACAGTGACCCACCCAGTCCTAACTATTTAGATCACATTCAAATTTCAGTTTAGTTTAAAATTGTGTTCACACGGTTACTTCCATAGAGTTCTGTATCACTAACAACTCTTTGTGTTCCTCCCCTTCAGTATTCAGTACTTCCAATACATCATCTACGGCCTGGCCTCCTTCTTCTTCCTCTACTGCATAGTGCTGCTGGCCGAGGGCTTCTACACCACCAGTGCCATGAGGCAGACCTTCGGCGAGTTCAGGAGCACCGTCTGCGGCCGCTGCCTCAGCTCCACGGTAGGATCAGCAGCTCTGGCATGACGTTACAGTTCAGGGACATGGAGCCTCAAAGAGACTTCCTGTCTCACGCAAGCACGGTGCACACGGAGGTTGTCTGATTAAGGAGCATGACTTGCACTTTCATGGAACCATTCATTTCCCTATACTTTTGTCTCCCTCTCAGTTTTTATGGAAACATTCTTTGTCTGAATCAAGAAAAAGCTAAAAAAATAAACACACAAACAAATATTCCTAAATAATTATGATGTCTTTGAATCTTACAATGGACTCCTCTTACATCCATTCACAGTTCATTGCGGTCACATACATCCTGGCTGTCGTCTGGCTGCTAGTCTTTGCCTTGTCAGCACTGCCAGTGTACTTCTTCTACAACATGGATGCCACCTGCCACACGATCGATGATCTGACTGAGACACCAACAAGCATCAACCAGCTGTGTATCGACGCCAGACAGTATGGTTAGTGCCCTAGAATGTGTGCGGAAGTTCAGTCAGATCAAGTGTTGTGGGTATAAAAAGATATATTCCCCCACGGATTCACAGTCAAGACTCATATTCAAAATTGCACAGTGGAGGTGGAATGTAGCTCTGTCCTAGGCCCTGTCTGTTAAACCAAACCCCTGTGGAGGAGTATTGCAAGTAATTTCATCACTTCTTATAGATCCGGGGCATCCACTTCTATTCGTCTGCTAACACTTGCTCTGACGAGAAAAAAAAAAAAAGAAAAATCAAACAGTTCTTGTTTCTTGTCTCCCTTAGGGTTGCTACCATGGAATGCTATTCCGGGGAAAGCCTGTGGAATGACCCTGTCAAACGTGTGCAAAACAAGAGAGGTAAGCTCAGCCTAAGGCTATGTGTGAGTCTCGACCTCCCAAGTGAGTCCATGGGGACCTCCATCAAAAGCCTGCCACAAATGAAAGTGACACCAAAAAAAGAAACCACTCTCCCCCCTTCCTTCTGGCTTCAGTCGCCCTTTGCTCAGGCACTGTATTTTCTCCCCTCTCGTCTCACAGTTCTTCCTGACCTATGACCTGTACATAGCAGCGTTTGCGGGCGCCGGGATCACACTGCTGGCTCTGGTGAGTACACAGCTTGGGGCGCAGCCTCTCACGGAACACAATGGAGCCGTGGCCCTACGAGCAACTTGTAGTAGGAGTCGAGGAATCCAGCTCGCCATTAGTTATGCACGCTCAGACTGTGGCCCATCTGTTCCCCACTGGCCCTGACAGTCTGACTCAACCAGCTGAGAAGCGTCTTTGCTTTCAACCAGCTGCAAAGTGTGGGGAACATTTTTCCTCAGTAGCATAATGTCATGACGTGTGTGTGTGTGAATCTGAATTTGACCTTATGGGTTTTTTTGCGTATACTGAAGCTCTGGTGTCTTCTCTCTGGTGTTTATATCTGTCTCTCTCTCTTTCTCTTTGTCTCTCTCACCAGCTGACCTATATGGTTTCCACCACCTATAACTTTGCAGTGCTGAGGTACTTGGGGAGAAAGGGCATAAGTCCACGGTGTTAGACTGTCCTCCTCTCCTCTCTGTCCTTCCACTGCTATGAACAATGCACGTCAAGGCGCACACTTCCAAAACAACACTGGACTTTGTGAACTTCTTCTTAGACTGGGCTGGTTGCTAAAGATGCCCATTTTCATTTTTCAGCAAGTGCAAAGCTGTAGGATCTACACTTCTGTACTTTATCACTGGGTCAGATTTCTCACTCACGGTAGCACTGTTATGGCAGTTGAGGAAGACCATGAGGAAAAACTTGGACTTAAATGTATGTTTTTGTAAATGTTGCTGTGTGATGTTTTTGGAAAGAGGACCTAAACCTTATTTTTGTGATTGATTATGTTTTACACTGGCACTGTTTGCTTGTTCAGGCCAGTCTCAAATGTTATTGCCAAATGTTGGTCACTGCATCAGCCTTTTGCTGTTTTTGCTTAGATTTCTTTTGTCTTTCATAACCCAACCCTGTGTTTTTATTATTTTTTTTATCGTTGCGATAAGCTGTGACCTTAACGAGTAGACTCGTTGCCCCCAAAAATGTTGATATGACGTACTGAAAATTTGCTACAGAGGCCTTCAAACATGTAGCACTGGAGATGACGATGGGTAGTCTGAATACCATTACCTACATCTGGTTGCCATGGAGTCAGACAAAACTAGTACTTGCAGTCTTGCTGTGACCCCAGTGCCTCTTTCTCACAGTCCTTTTGGTGGGCAGTTGAAAGGTTCTCACAATAGAGCAGAGCCTTCTCAGACAGGGGACCAATCAGGGGGGCGCTCTACCGCAAACCTGTCACTATGCCCCATGCAAGGGGTCATTTTACATGTCAGAGGAGAGCCTGTGCGCACAAAGAGGGGCTGAAATGGTTCAGCTGCTTGAATAGAACCCTTATGTGACGGGCGCATGGCTCAAGAACAGCCCCTCTCCGGTGGTAGGCACGGCAATGGAGTCAAATAGTTGGGGTGGGCTCTGTCTTTGTCTGACATGGCAGCCAGATGTCTTGGGGAGTCAGATGTTCATAATGGTTTCCAACAATGCATGAGTGAAAAAAGGGTAGAATGGTTATTATTCTGAGCCTGGATGTTTGCTTTTTAAGATGAGAAGTAGCCTTCGTTTAAAAAGGGAATGGTGTGAATATGTAACAAGAAGATGGCTAGATGTTTCTGCAGAACTGCGGGTGGTATGTGCGCGTAGACTCCTCCTAGTTTTTGCCAAATGCCATCTCTTTATGCAAATGTGATGTCATCTGAGTGGAGTGGATCTGCATGGTCTTGATCAGTAACTGTCAAGTGAAAAATTAGTAGTTATTGTATAACATGTCTTCTCTTACCTAAGACCAATGTGTAATTATTGCTTACAGAAAAATGTAAGTTATATTCCTGTGAGTATTTTGATGTCCATTACTAACAATATTTGTTGGAATTATAGCTAGATGATATAGATGGCCTATTTGACACATACTTTGTCCAACAGCACAGGTTACATTTTCTAACCTGTTGACTGTAGTGGAGAACTTTTATTTTTTACATCTTCTAGGGTTGTACACCGCACTCTCCAAAGCCAAGGTGCCAGAAAAACGTCTGTAAGATATAGGGAAAAAAGTCTCTGCACACTTGGATCCATGCAAAAAAGTGTCTTTACTTATACCAAGCTTTCGGTCCTTAGACCTTCATCAGGGCATTGCACAGTGCAGGTTGCCTGATGAAGGTCTAAGGACCGAAAGCTTGGTATAAGTAAAGACACTTTTTTGCATGGATCCAAGTGTGCAGAGACTTTTTCCCCTATTTTTTACATCTTAGAAATGTGTATGTTTTCAATAGGAAGTCCTGTCCTGTCGGGTCATGTCAGGTCATGCATGGCTACAGATTTATGGTAGTAGGGTTCTGTGTGTACACGCCTCGCCGCCATGTCACCCTCAGGTGCAGGTGTGTAGCCGCCTCCTCTCGCCCCTGCAGGTTCACTACTCCACACACCTGACGGTGACTCAGGTGCTGCTGAGGAGGCGCCAGCAGGACCAGCACAGGAAGGAGAGCAACCAGCTCGCCCTGTTTGGGAACCTGCTGAAGGACCGCAACGGGAACCTCTGCTCGCCCTACGCCCCGTCCACACTGGACATGTAACCAAGCAACAGCTGCCTCACTCCCATCACCCAAAGAACAGGGAAGGAGCCAACACTATACTGCATAGAACTGAACAGCTGAGTTTAGAAACATAATTGTGTTAGATTAGCTAAATATTTTCTCTAAGGTAGCATATTGTGACAACCCAGATGAAGTCGAGACAAATTATATAATAATTTTTTGCAATGTGTCAAAGTGTTTTGGGGTGCCTCTATTATTTTTGTTATGGGATAGAATTTAAGGATAAACTGAAACCCCTTTCTTCTATGAAATCTAGTTGTAAAGCATATATCAGATTATTTGGAGTTGTCTACTTGTTTCAATTCAGTGTGTTTCTGTTAGTTATTGTAACTTAATATGGCTATAAACAACTAGTGATCACATACCCACAAGCACTGTATTTTTTAAATGTATTCTTTACTTTTATCATGAACTAAAGTTACCACAGTGGTCAGACTATGGTTGAAAAAAAGAAAAACATCTCCAAAGTGGCATTTTTCTTATCCATCCTGAAAAGAGATCACTCAGAAGGCATCTTTTGTTTGGTATTCTGCATGATTTATTTAGAGCATTGCCACTGGATATTCACCACTAAATTAGTAAGGTTTGTAAACAAAGCCAGTCCTGACCTCCTTAGTGCAACTGAAGAGATGATTGGAGATGGCGAAGGTTGGAGGTTGAAGGTTGGATACACGAGGCGCTTTCCAACCATTTTTTCAGGGACCATTAAACAATTTCTTCTCAGTTCAAAGCATCTACTAGTGCAACACACTGTGGCGTAGGAAACTGTGGTTTTGTCCAGTGTCAGTTAGTGCAGTACTTACGAATGAATGCCCATTGCTATGTGAATCAGCCACCTGCTTGCCAGAACACTCCAGCAAGTTTGCACAAACTGCCACTGCTTACATTCTATGCAGTCTAGCCCTCTGAAAATCAGATTTTGGCATCACTTAAAAATTCATGACTGGTGCAGTGATAAACAAACATAATGCACAGACCAATGATTCGAAACAGAAATATGATCCAACTTTGATACCCATAAGGACTTCAATGACAAATATCCTCTTCTCACTGTTTTGAAAACAAAATGTAATATCCAGAGAGCCCTTCGGGCACCAAAGTTTTCCAATGAGGAAAAGCCATTGAATTTTGTGGGCACCTTTCTGGTAAGAGTACCAATACAGGCAGCATGCTATAACTCTCATCCAAGTATTGACTGAGCATAAGGCAAGCTGCAGCTTTGTTTATTAATTGATGCCCACTGACTTTAAATATTTTAACAAAGTTTGATAGACAATCAGCACTCCCCTAGAGGGATTAATTTAGCAAGCCCTCGGGAATGTAACACATAAAACAGTGAGATAAGACAAGTAACATCAAAGCGCCATCAGTTTTGCATTCATACAGATACCAGCTGTTGCTAACATTTCGTACCAGACTGTGAGAATATCATACAAAATCATTAAATACTGTAAAGAAAGTTCATACCACAATATTACAGTGGAAGTAACACAGTGTTGTACAGTGTTGTCGTTTCCTATTCACAGTGTACCTTTCATTTGCAACACTTAAGATTCAGACAAAAAGATAAGCAGGGAAAGAAAATCAATGGAACGGACATATCACAGCCACATCAAATAAGACATCATGCAGATGTGAGCAAGAATGGAAACAATCTCTAGTGTATAGGCGTTGCGGCAAAACGTATTATGGTTCTACACTGTAACAGAGCACACAAAACAATTCTCCACTCAGAAATGTAAGATCGAACATAAAACAATAATATCCCAATATTGAAATCATTCTAGATTGCGGAAATCTATTCCAGACTATGCAGCAGAGTGATGGAGATATAATACCTTTTAAATCAGGTATATCGAAGGACGGATGCCTTTTTGGCTTGAGGATGAACAGATCAAGACACTGAAATTTCAGATACCAATCAAAATGAACAGAATTGTCAGTTAAAAACAAACAGACAACAAACAAAAAGATCAAAGGCATGCACTCAGCTCCACTGACTTTGCATACAAGTAGGTGTAACAAGTCCAGACTAGATCTGTGTTATGGATTCAGAGACTGGAATGTTCTCAAACGGCCTTGCCAAGGCACAAGACAGCATAGAGGAGACACAGATGGTTCGGTGTAATATGGACCAAGGCTCATACTTTCTTTTTTTTGATGAGACTTGAGATGGGACTATATGGAACCCAGGAGGGGTCATTGCAAGATATTTCTGTATATCAATAGAATATGCACCCTTTCAGTGAATTGTGCACTCATTTTACTAGATTGTGTGCACAACTTAGTTCATTTTACAAAAATTAAAATGAGAGCACAATTTACTACAATGAGTGCACTATTTAGTAAAACATGTGCACGATTTAGTAAAATATGCGCACGATTTACTAAATTGAGCGCACAATTTAGTCAAATGTGAGCTCAATTCATTAAAATGACTACACGTTTTCTGATACACCAAGAATATCTTGCAATGATACCTCCAGGGTTCCATAAACTTGCAATTGATTCCTGTCACTTTGAAGGTATTTCAAAAGCCATGCAATAATTAAAGGAGCGAAACGAGTCAGCTGTTGTAGGGCACCCTATCTGTTGTCATAGTGACATGGGACAAATACCCTGCATCACAGGTTTTATGAACCAGTTCATACACAGCACACTGCAGAAGTGAACAGGTTGTGCCATCAGTAACAAAAACAACCCAGTAAAAGAGAGTACACAAAACTGTAAAGGTTTAAAGATCACTGTAACAAAAAGAGGAAGAAAGAAGTGACGCTACCAACATGTACCTGTGTAAAATCCATGTCGTAAAGAGAAACCCTAATGTCTATCCCTTTCCAAAAAAAAAACATACATTCCCTTTGTACCCATACACTTTAGACTTGGACAATAATTTAATGTCTTCTCTGACTTTTCTTAGTTAGACACAGAACTGAATAGTAAGTAGTTTTATGCAGATGTATGTTTGTTTGTCAGCCATGTTTAGTACTGTAATATGAGCTGTAACACTGCTGGGAGAGGAGACTGCATGTCAAGTACCGGTTACAACCTTGAAATGTGAAACTGACGTGCAGCAAGCTGTGCTCTTGGAAATTCTGAACGGTATACTGACAAGAGTCCATCAGAATTCTGTAATGTGTTTTAGTACCAGACAGCAAATGTATAATGTAAACTGAACAGCATGTACGACCATAGTGCCGCAATAGTACCATATCTCGATTACACTCTTATTATTAGCAGTAGAACCCCTCAACGGCTTCTTGCGCCTGTACCTGTGAAACAACATAGGCCGGGGGTGAGGGGTCAAGGGTCAACCAAGCAAGGACGGGTCAGGACAGCACAAGGCCAGGAGGCAGAGCAGTTCAGGGTGGAGCTGACTCAACAGCAGCCAGAGCGGGGGGCTTTACGGTTCCCGTGGAGGTCAATGGTGCTGCTGAGCAGGGCATGGTCAATCTGGTCCTCGCCTTTGATGACCTCTCTGACGGCTGCCTCAAAGGCCGAGCCCACGTTGGTGTCGTCCTTGGCGCTGGTCTCAAAGTACGGGTAGCAGCCGTTCTCCTCGCACCACGCCCGCGCCTCGTCTGCCCCAACCTCGCGCTCCTGCTCCTTGTCCACTTTGTTGCCCAGCACCACGAAGGGGAAGCGCTCCGGGTCGCGCACGTCCGAGTAATACATGAACTCCTTCTTCCAGCAGCCCAGGTTCTGGAAGCTCTGCAGGTCGTCCACGGCGAAGGTGAGCAGGCAGCAGTCGGCGCCGCGGTAGAAGGGCGTGCGCAGGCTCTTGAAGCGCTCCTGGCCGGCCGTGTCCCAGATCTGCAGCGTCACCAGCCGCCCGTCCACCTCCAGGTCACGGTTCAGGAACTCCACGCCGATGGTGTGGAAGGACTGAGAGTCAAAGCGGTCAGTCACGTAGCGGTTCATCAGAGAGCTTTTGCCCACGCCCCCGTCGCCCAGCAAGATGACCTTCAGCAGCAGGCTCTTCCCACTCATGCTGGCCCACTGGCTGGTTGACTACTGATGGATTATTGTAACCTATCAGGAATACAGTCGGTCAGGACAGCCTCATATGAAATTACATTCAAATACTTATTACTCCCACTTTTCCACATGTTTTAAACAGTAAAAGCTTGAGAAAATGATTAAAATGACACGTGACACACACAGGCCTAGGCTACCACTTGTTTACTTATAGCCTACCACAGACTGTAAAAAAGGTCAATGACCAAGCATGTTTCAAAAGATGACCACCCTCTCCACATACAGCATGGGATTGGTCAGCTACGACAAATGACTATTGCCAAATAAATAAATAAATAATAAAACAGATAACCGATTTTGTTATCATCTGCAAACTTTCAACAAGTGCGCTATCAAATAACATGTGTTCCCATTTCCAGTTTAAGGTTTCACAGTAGCCTAAATTCTTAATTTCATTCGCGAGACTCCAAAGCAGATGAAATATAAGATTGTGTTTAGGAAGACATTAATGTTTTCCCGAGATAATTGTCCCTTCTAATATTAAGGTTTCTCAATAAAACAACAACAATGAGTCAGACAGATGACAACGAAACAGGAAGTACTAAATCTGCGCATGACAAGCTAACGGACTTCAGCGAATTTCTGGCTAAGCCTTAACATTAGCTATTATTTCGGAGTTGCAGAGAAATATGTTAAATCTTCCATCGCACGTGAAAGGCGCATGTAGTGACTGATTAAAATTGCACAAGACATTACAATTTACCAGAGACATACTTTGTAAAGAGTCGTCGTTAGTTAGCTGTTAAAGCGGTACTAGTCATTGCTCTCGTGTTAGCTTGTTATTATCGGCAGCTGGCTTGGTTTGTGTGATGACAGAATCCCAGAATGTAAACCAAGCAGACATTTCTCGCGTAAAACTAATTTGCACACAACGGGATTAAAACATGCACTTAGAACAAAATTAAACTGTAAAGCAACCCAATAATTTACCTCATTCTGTACCATGATATAATGAATCCTTGCTTGCCCAGCTCACCACTGTGATTTAATATGCTATGAACTTGCAAGGGATGCGCCCTCCCGCATCCCAGATGCCACGGTCCTAGAGCCCATCACATGGGTAGATATCGTTTACCTGCTGCATCGGTTACACAGTGGCCTACACCGAGCTTCAAAGTTTTCTCTTTAATTTCATTTTGCGGCTAGCGCCCCACATGCTGTGTATCAGTCTTATAATTAGATAGCAAGTCACGTTCTCGGTGCATTCCTAATCTTAACGTTAGACCACAAACGATGTCACGCAAGACTGATTATGGCCTACTTATCACATTAAGTTTGACATTAGGCTTACGTGCCGTAATTTCATACTTTTAAATCACCAGGAGTAGGCTATGGATCAGCATGTTTTTAAGAAGAAAGTCTATATTATTTCTTTCTTCAATTAAGAACTCAGAAGCAACCACAAATAAAGTCGGAAGTCTTTTTAAGAAATTGTCGAAACATGAGGTCTACTGGTTATTTGGTGTAAAACATATTGTCTGTAATTGGCTTTGATATGGGAATTTTCTGTGCGGTGAATTGAACAAGCCAATTTCATAATGTAAGATAATTAAAGTAGGCTAGTTGCACATTTTGATTGCACACATTTTAAGTCATTTCTGCACTTTCGCGAAACTGTAGGCTACCTGCGGGTGAATTGTATTAGTATAGGCTTTAAACAATCAATACAAATGACTTAAGCTATAGTCGGCTTAATTTCAGAAATCTTATCTTCACATACTGTATTCTGAACTTACTCGGGGCATTTTGTCCGATCAGTGGAACAGTGGGCTTTTATTTTGAAATTGTCACAAACTTTCCAGGAACCGGAAATGTACGTCCCTTTAATAACGCCACTGTTTTCCTGTAGAGTAGTCACAGACGCCCATCTAAATTCCATGTGTTTTCATGATTAAACCGGACGAATGAGGCAAATATGCAACGTGCGATGTGTACATTAAATAGATAGAAGGGTTTGGAGCTTCCCTAGTTCTGAGCTGTTGCAAAAGGTAACGCTAATTAAATTGCATTACAACTTCTCTGGAATGCCCCTCCTAATAGCATGACAAAACTGAACTGCTATTGTTGTTATTCTAACTGATTGTTGGTAGAGAACTACTCATCAGCTATTTCCCAAATGTAATCATTCACGTCTATTTAACGTTGCCTTTTAGACTGATTATAGGGGGCCCATCCATGCATGCATAAGCATAGGCCTAGCCTACTCCACATTTGATCAAAATACGTTTGTTTCCCAGATGGGTGTTGTCAGCTTGCTGTTCCTGCTTCACTCACTCCCATCCTGGGGTCAGGAACTGTTGCACACTGGGGACCATGGAGCGTTCCTGCCCCAGAGTGCTTTGACTGACATGGAGTTCACCTCAGTCAGCTCTTACCGAGGCCCTGGCAACAATGACTCTCGGGGCAACAAAGAGCTGCCAATCATCCTTTGGTGGAGTGCTGGCCTCTTCCCCCACTTCCCCGGTGACACGGAGCGCATCGACTGTAACCACTCCTCCTGTCTGGTCACGCGCAACCGCAAGGTCCAGCTGTACAAGCGCACAGCGGCCATCATCTTCTACGGCACAGACTTCCGGGCCTATGAGGCCCCCTTGCCCCGGTTGCCCCACCAGACGTGGGCACTGTTCCACGAGGAGTCGCCCATGAACAACTACGTCCTCTCCCACGGCCCGGGCATCAAGCTGTTCAACTACACGGCCACGTTCAGGCGGGAGTCGGACTACCCCCTCACCCTGCAGTGGCTGCCCACGCTGGAGTACCTGCTGCAGCCCACGGCCGTGTCCCTGCAGGAGAAGAACCGCTGGAGACGGGCCGGCCTGGCCCCAGTGCTCTACATGCAGTCCCACTGCGACGTGCCGTCCGACCGGGACCGCTACGTCCAGGAGCTCATGAAGTACATTGAGGTGAGAGCACTTCCTGCGCAGTAAACTATGTAGAGACCTTGTGACCTGTGAGAGGTTTTCTTTCTCCATTTATACAGTTAGTTTTAAGTTTCTGTCACAATTTCTTATTAGTCCATCTGCCTTCTCCCTCTCTTGTCTTCTGTCTTGTTAGATCGACTCCTATGGAAAGTGCCTGAACAACAAGAACATGCCAGAGCGTCTGGAGGACACAAGCACAGCCACCGGCGAGGACGGCGAGTTCATGAGCTTCGTGGCGCGCTACAAGTTCCACCTGGCCATGGAGAACGGCCTGTGCTCAGACTACATGACCGAGAAGCTGTGGCGCCCACTGCACCAGGGCTGCGTCCCCGTTTACCGAGGGTCCTCCTCCGTGGCCGACTGGCTGCCCAACTCGCACTCCGCCATCCTCATCGAGGACTTCCCGAGCCCTCGCAAGCTCGCGGAATTCATTATGGCCATCGACAGCGACGACGCGGAGTATTCGCGCTACTTGGAGTTCAAGACTCCCAGGAAGATAACCAACCTGCGGCTGCTGGAAGGACTGGAAAGTCGGGAGTGGGGCGTCAATGACATGAGTAAGCCCAACTATCTCAACGGCTTTGAGTGCTACGTCTGTGACCAGGAGAACCAACGCCTGGCAGCTGAGAAAGCCCACCAGCAAAACCCGGAGCTTCACGCACCTCCCTCACCAAAGATGGCCAACAACTCCCACATGGGCTGCCCGCTGCCCAGCCCAGGCTATGGGGAAGTTGACGATATTCATCCAAATGATGGGTAAGATGATAATGTGACCTAGTCCTATACACTAATGTTTATTTTCATCCCAATACATAGTGGCTTTCCCCATGCTAATTGTAAATGTGTGTGTGTGTGTGTGTGTGTGTGTGTGTGTGTGTGTGTGTGTGTGTGTTGTTTGTGTGGTGTCAGTTGGCTCCAGATGTGGCCCCAAGATTACTGGCAGAGCTTGGACCAGGCCGAGGGTCTGGAGTCTCTTATCCGACTGAATGAGTCTGACCCTGGATTGCTGTGGCATCACATACAGAAGATAGCAACGAGAAGAGCGAAAGGTCACTGAGACTCTGTGAGCTGTGGCAGAGTGCCCACTCAGACAACATTTGTCCCACCTGATGTGACCATAGAGACTTCAAAGCCTCAAAGTCTTTTTACTGACTTTTGATGCAAAAGGTGACTGATTGATGTTCTTTTAGACACAGTCCCCGGGAAACATTTAAGTGGTGCATCTTTTTAAAACACTAGGTAAGTGTCAAATACTGTATGTACACTAGGAGAGAGACAATATTGTAAATGTCAATATCCTTTTATATGAAAAGGGAAACAAAAATGATATTGAGTAGTAAGTGAGCAAAGTTAAGTCAGTAAAGCACAGCCACCAAACTCTTGGCTCTCAGGAAATGGGCATGTATATTATCTACAGATACATAAATATATTAGGATACAGGCCTTCTGAGTGGGAAGCCAAACTGCAGACTTCACCAACTTAATATTATGAAACTACTTGTAAAACACACAGTTTTTATCGTTATCTGTAAACAGTTTTATTCGATGCTGTAATGTTTGTACAACTTTTTTACAATCATCTGAGCTTTTTATGTTTTTATAAGACAAACAAAAGAGATAAAGTGATATAACACATTTCATTTGGACAAATATTTATTTTGTTGCCAAAGTGCTTCACATAGCAAGATCTACGTGATATGGCCACAGATCATAACTTGATATGAGGTATCGTTAACAAATAGTTATGTTGTAACATAGGTTATGATTTTAAGAGTTGTCCATTTTTATAACAACTCAAACATTTATTTTCTTAATTAATTTTATGATCAACAGTAGTGGTTTTGGACAACAAGTCTGAGATATCTCATACAAAAATCATTCCCTCATTCAAGTGTATATGGCTTCCTTCACAATGTTAAAGTAACATGCAGCTTATTAGCCTTCCACTCCACAGTTAGGTGAAAGGATGCACACCTATAGTTAAAAGGGAGCTTTAATGCTAACTAGTGTAACCCACTTCCTAAGCTCATTTCTCAAAAACTTGGTGTGTGCCTTTAAGAGATAGTTCTGGTGATGATGTAAGATGTTTGAATGTACAGTATCTCATTTCTACTTTTGTATCTGATCTTTGATTGACCCTTTGCTTTCATTGACTTTTGCATAGCAGTTCCCACAATGAACTGTCCCTTGACGCAGAAACATGTTACCGAGCAGGTCTCCCATTGGCTTGCTGCATATGCCACACTGCAATAGAAACCATCAACAATTACTTCTTTTACAAACAAATACTGATGTAATGTTAAAGTGATGGCATTTCATTGTCATGATACCATTTTTATTCAAAGGACTCCCAGGGTTTTACTTTTCAAAGGCTGTACCTTGAAACATGAGGGGTGGCAAGATGTGTTGAGGTCCTCAATGGTGAGAACGACATCTGTGTCCACAGGCTCTCTGCAGTATGTGCAAGTAGTCTTTTCACTGAGGAGAAAAGTGAAAAATAATTGTTGTTACCCTTTTGGAACTCAGCTCAAAAGCGTCTTGAGCAGTTGGGAAATTATATTCCTGACAGCTGGATTAGAAAGTTGGCCTGCTGCCAATTGTAGTGTTCTTTGAGCTTCTTGTGATTGAGAGTATGTGCAGCAATTTAAACTTAAAAGGTGGCTTTATAATGAGCTGTACAACCTGCAGGTAAGCATTTTCATCTGTGTATTCCCTCGAGCATAAACATACTAGTCGACCTACACAGCCAGAAGACCTTAACGCATCCATCTGCTGAGAGGATCTGAATAGACCTGCGTTGTTAATTATTTCTCACTGTTTACCCTTTTGCACCCTTACCTGCCCACAACGTTATGCTTCAATTCATGTTTGGACAGCGCTGATGTGTTGACATACTCCTTCAACAGCACAAAGGCCCTTAAAAAAAGGGTTTGAGGACAAGATTACCTTCAGTAATTATATGTTGATCACCTGACCTGAGATTCCCCCTTCCACAATCAGTGGAATCCAGTTTTTTTTTCATTCACATACCTTTTTGAATCATTGACTGGGGATTTGCAGGTCTGCTCTAAGCCTTCTAAGGATCTGTGGGAGATATTGTAATGGAGATATAGATAAGTCAAATGTTGCAGTGATTTGAATACACAAGGACCACAGATTTCTTCCTGGTAAACATTGTACTGTCATGTCATTGCATGTTATTACATTTGTCCTCAGGCTTCATGTTCCTAACACGACAACTTAAACTTCAACATCAGAATATATCAAAACAAAGATAATAATGCTGTAATTATAATAACGCCCAAGGCTCTTTCATTATATGTTATTATTTGTATTGTAAGAGGAACCACTGTAAGGAAAAAGTACCAGAAAATGCTATGAGAAATGCACAAACTGGGGTGGGTGTCCATGGACATCTGATAACCTATTACTGTACTCTTTGTTTATTTCTTCCCAAATGAGGAATGTGCTAAGAGGGTGGTGTAATCCAGCCAATAACAATGCATGGGTAATGCTAGATTGTAATGTGAGGATCTGTGCTCCGTTCGACTCAGCTAATGAACTACAAAGACCAAACAAAGCGACCTACACGGGGAAAAAAATGTGTTAATCCCATTTGTGCTGTGACACACAGGCAAGTAACAAATCTGCATCAAATAAGGCACTATAAGCTAACCCAAACCTTGTAGGATGTTGTTATTGATTATGATGTAAACAAAGGCTTTTATCATACAGTGCAAACCAGGTAACTCACCTCTCCATGGAGATATCTTCCGTCACAATTGATTCCATTTCACAAGGCTAGTTTCTTCTATTCTTTAAAGCAGGAGACTGCTCTTGATATTAAAACAAAGTAAGGAAATGTTTTTAATAATTTACATCCTTCTCGTGCGCTCCTTTGAGAGTTTTACTACTACAATACTATTACTACCATCACACCTATCCTCCCCACACTCCTCTCAGGTGTGTCAGGGAGAGGGAGCTGCCCCCCACCCACCCCCATCATTCTTTCAGTCACAGAGGTGGAGTCTCTCTTTTATGACCACTTCGGTCTCTCTGTCAATCGGGTCCCTTTAACCTTTGCTCAGGTTTCACTGCATTCCATCATGTGAAAGTAGGCCGGGGTGGGGTACCTTGATCTTTACCACCTCTCCCAATACCTGAATGCATTTACCTTATCTATGTATGTACACACACATGCAGTAAATACATCTACACACTCACACACACACACACACACACACACACACACACACATACATACACACACAAGGAAAATGTGACAGGAAGCAGGAAGAGATGACTCGGGTCAGACCTCAACCCAGTGGGCAGTGGGCAGCACCTGGACCTGAATGTGCTACGGGAGCTGGAGCTGCGCCCCAGTGGCCCCCACAGACATGAGCTGAGGATCATGCGTCTGCTCCATCTTCGTCTCTCCTTGGGCTATTATATTGTCTGACTATATGGCGGTGGCCAGTGATGAAGAGGATGAGGACTGGGACTGTGCACATCACTATCCTCTTAAGATGCTGCTCATGGTTAAAAATTCATATGCAATGCGCAGACATACGCAGCATGAAATTCTACTGTAATTGCCAGTAGAAGCAAAGAAAAGAGTTCTTAGTGACCAATTCCACTCTGTGCCTGACCTAGATCCAGGAATGCACAACTAGATTGGGTCACTAAAAACATCATGGGCATGAATAATACAGGTATGCAGTGAGGCAGAGATGAATGCTTTGTGCAGGGAAGCATTTGAGGTCGATTGAAGGTTCCTCTTCTTTCATCGACACACATACGCACGCACAGGGTTAACATCAAACAGGAATAGGAGAGTACTTCTGTCCAGCAACCTTCTTTGATCTCTATCCACCTCATATCTTAGCACGATACGTCCTGGGTTTTAGTGTCGGAGGGCTAGAAAAATCTGTCAGCACCAACTTTTGAGAGGAACAGGCAGAAGGTTGAATAAAGGAAAAGAGCCACTGAGGTCACAGAAGAGACTGTCTGTCTGTGGAGGAGCAAGATTGTCTCCTGGTCGGCTTGTCTGCGCTGACAATACCTTGAGTCGGTCCGTGTCAGTGAAGGTGATATTATCTGCTGGAGTCATCATAGCGCTGGTTGGCACACTGTCCTAGAGATGTGAGAGGAAGATTAATGAGAAGCATAAGTGTCTCCATTCAAAACAACATGACATCCATTGTTTGAAGAGCTTATCTGAAGAGCTTTATGTCATAGACAGATTGACTGTGGAAATGCCATTCATAAAATAGGTTTTAAAAAAATACAAATGTATGGTTGTTTGATTTGTTTATTATATATTTTTTACAAATCTATAACTGGAAAATAAATGTTTTATGTGATGAGGAAATACATTTGATTAAAAAAAACACCTTTCATGTCACCCAAGGTCACCACACAAATGTAATTCAAATGTATAAAACATTACAGTCACATTTACAACCATATAATAAAACCATAGCCTATGAGATTTTCAGATTATTGGAAAGACTGCAATGGATTCACAGTGCCTGATTTAATGGGGGGAAAGTGAATCCCAGAGCTTGGGGGCAGTGTGACTACTGTCCCATGGTGCTGAGGCTCATGTTTTGAGTAGACCTGCTGAGGAGGATCGCAGTGACCGGGGAGGGGTGCAATTCTCCAGCAGGTCAGTGAAGTGGGAGCATGATTCTGTAGGGCCTTATGTGAGCAGCAAATGATTTTAAATTGGATTCTGTATGCAAAAGGAAGTCAGTTGGATGAGCACAGGGGTTATCTGGCTTTTGGATTTGGAACGTGTGATCCTTGCTGCAGAGTTTTGAATTCATTTGAGCTGGTGGAGCTTATTTTGGATGCCAGACAAGATGGAGTTGAAGTAAGCGTAGGACGTAACACTGAGCAGGACTTCATCTCTGTTGGACTGAGGACTTGGTGTAGTCTTGCAATGTTCCATATAGGTGCAACAAACACTGTTGATGTGTGCATTGAAGGAGCGTACTAATGTACTGTTATGTCTATATTCTGATCTTGTTCTTTCCGCTTCCCAGTTTTCACACAATGTAATTTTATTGATAACATGAAATGTTATATGAGCTCAAGTTCAACTTACGGAGACAACAGTGTGTCCTACCTTGCAGGCTCCACTACCTGTCACAGGAAGTGACCCATGCCATGCCCATGAGCATCTGCACTGACTCCCCTCTGTGCCGGGGGAAATGCATGACTCAATGCAGATTTCACATTTGCATGTTAAAAGCTCTGTCTTTAAAGTTTAATTGTTTCCGTGCATGTTTCTGAGTTATGTGCAGGTTTTGCAAGCATTGTGCATATTTGTCTTTTTATCTATCTATCTATCCATCCATCCATCCATCCATCCATCCATCCATCCATCCATCCATCCATCCCTCTATCAAGCTAACCAAACAGGATTTGACTGTACAGGCTTTCAGTCAGTGACTGAACTTTTTTTGGAACTTCACCTAGCTGGAAGCAAGCCCAAATTTCCGTCAGGCTAACTATCTTCAAAAAAAAATCCTCCAATAAGACAACAGAGTCACACTTTTGGGAAGCAAAAGTGTGACTTTGGAATAAGATATCTTCAAAAAAAAATCCTCCGATAAGACAACAGAGTCACACTTTTGGGAAGCAAAAGTGTGACTTTGGAATAAGATATCGAAGTAAGATTCCAGTAAACTTCAAATGTGATGCAAAATGTACACTGGCTTTGAGATTTTATATGTGCTTTTGTTTGCGTGGCGTTGCTGCTGTGACAACTACATTTCTTTCAGGATGAATAAAGTATACCTACTTCTTTCCTATCTTATCTTCTGATGATTGCAATAACGGCATAACTGAAATCAAAATGTTATGCCAGAGCTGAGTTAGTGTTGGTTTACGACTCATCTCAGTTATCATTGCCTGTTTTTACTGTCTGTGATGCTTGAACACCCTTATAGATAGGCCTATGCAATGCTTCCAACACTCATTGGTTATATTATGACAGTGGCTATGGTTCACTGACTATTTATTCAGTCATTTGCATTTGTCACTAAAATCCCTTCTGTTTCACGCCGTCAAACATATTTCAGGTTTCAACTCGGTTTTTTTTCTTCAATTGCTTACACACTAAGTCTTTACTTGTCACATGCACAATTTGAAACATGTCACTCGAACTCCATAACCCCCATCATATACAAAACCATACACTAATTATCAGCCTTTGACTTAGTTGTCAATTTCATAAAACACTTTTTTCAAAAACAGCACACGCTCTATAATTCAACATAATTCCGAAACTCCATGCCTATATGAAGTGGTCTTTGTATTTTGCGTCAGTTTTTGTTACGTAATCTCTCTTTTTTCCCTATTGGCCACAAGAGCACATTATTTGGAAAATCTATTTTTGGTTTCAGTATTTCAATTTCTCTCTGTAGATGCACTCTTGTGGAAATATAGGCCTACAGCCCACGAAAGACAGAAGAACAAGTTTTGAGCACACAAAAGTTTAGAGATTTGAGATTTCAGGAATGTTGCATATTGTGTGAGCAATGGTGGGTTTTGAAAAATAGACAAAGAACTTTAAAAATGTGTGTGTAAACAACAAGTTGTAGGCCTAAAATGAGTGAGTCTTAACTGTATTCAGTCTCTTATACCACAAGGCTAAAAGTTGGGAACATGACAAACAAGAAGAGCAACCGTAGCATTTTGTTAAAGTCAGAGGAAGGGGAGATGTGAACAAACACAAGGTGCCTCTCAACCAATATTTCTTTGTAATTGTATTGTTCAATTCCATTCATTAAAACCACGTAGATCTTTTACAATAAGGTGCCTTCACATATTGAAACTGAACTACAGTAATGGACCTATAGTGCCCTCAAGTGGAAAGTTTATAGAGCAGCATAGTCAACAAACTCTGTCACGTTACATGACCTCACTGACCACTGATCTCATTATGAATCCCATCATGCCATTCAACTTAACATGATGCAATCTCAACTTTTAGCCCTCAAATAAATAAATATAACAACTTTAAAGGAGACAGCAAGATTCTATAAAGTGTTAGTGAGCTGTGAAAGATGATAATTAGTTTTCCAGGGACATGTTGCAGATAACGCCTCTTTTTGCAAGATATAGGTCTGTGAACAACTTTGATCAGCTCAGTTCCATATCTTCCTTGCATAAAACTGATCCATGTAGACTATTCAGGAGTAAGCCAATCTCATGAACGGTTTATTTGAGTTGAGCCTTTCTCCCTGAAAGACACTATAGAGTGGCTGAGGTCCAATAAACCAGAGGACGCAGGTTTTCACAACACCAATGTTCAGCTGTGTTTTTCTCTTCTTACACCTCTGAAATGTTATCGCTTGTTTTGGTTTATTTACATTCACTACAACTATTGTCTATTTCTTTTGTTGTTGCTTAATTGTTGTTAATCTTGACATAGCTAAAAATGAGGACTATATCCTCAATGAACTTCCAGTGAATTAATTATGAATTAATGAATTAATTAATGAGTAAGTGAATGGATGGATGGATGAATGAATGAATGAATGAAAAGAATACCCATTAGAAATAAGAGATACTAAACTGTGTTTTATCAGAGTTGGCCTGTAAAAGTGTCTACTTTTGTAGTGAATATGTGTGAGATTTAGAGAAACATTTCAGGGAATGTCATTTATAATTATTCATCATTTAGGCTGACAAAGACGTTATATGAACAAATCTTTCAGAGCGGCCTGTACTCCCATAATGTTATATTCAGAATGTAATTTACTGAAACGATACAAGTGAAAGAAACAGATGTTTGTAGCTCATCTTTTTGCAGGCCCTATATCCTCAAAGGAATTATGTCTGCCTTAAAGGAGAGCGGCCAATGGAACGATTAAGGCAAGTCATTTTAAACAAATCAAGCAGCATCAGTTCAGGCAGTCAGGAAATCCTGGAGACTGATTACACAGTTTCCCACACGTGGCCACAGTGCGTATGAGGTCACAGGGACTAAATGTTCATCAATACAGATTAAGACTGAGACATTTTCTTTTACTCGCACAAACCTCAGCGCCACCTCCTTATCTGATAACCAATCACAGCTCCTCATTACACAGCACTTTGCAGCCTCCCCCAGAGACATGAGGAGGAATGTGGCCGCAGAGAGACTGAGTGGGAAGAGTCCTGTTAGTCCATTCCAAAGGGGATGTCAAATGATTTAAATGATGCGCTCTCCACCAACCCTCTTTACTCTGCTATACTTGCAGGTGTAATTGGATTGGGACAGGCTGCTGTTAAATTCATTTTCTGGAAACTTGAAACCGTTTTTAAGGGTTGCGAGTATAAGGTCTTTAGTTGCAGGAGCTGTTAGATTAGTGTACTGTATTACTGTATATTTTTTCAGTTCAATTTATAAGACAGTTTGAATACCCAGAGCAAAAAGTAAACTTCACAACATTGTTAATCTCATCAGTTTTCAGTTTCATTTTTTAGTCTTAAAATGTTCCTTTTTCCCTTGCATACCCAAAGCTCAGCAGGGTATATACATTTATGCATAGCTGAAATACAAATAGAGTCCAGAGACATTTAAGGCATAGCCAGAGAAGATTATCATGGTAAGTGCAAGTCACGTGTGTTTTTGGGTTGTAAGTGGTGTTAGGAGAGCTCTTGGAAGAGCTGGGTCTTCAAGAGTTTTTTGAAGATATATGGGGATGCCCCTGCTCTGCAATATTGGGATTCAGCTTTAAATAGCGACCTGTGTCAGGGTCTGCAGTGTCTCCCAACCTTTTTTCCTTGAAAGCCCCCTTGCCTGTGTCTACAAGCCAGGGCCCCCTACCCGAACTCCTACCCGCATACACACACAAGGCATTGTTTTATTCAACAATCAGGGTCCGGGAATTAATTACCGATAGGCTACCTGGCCTAGCCCGCCCCAACTTGAAAGTTGCTTACACAAGTTCAGAGCTAGGTCAGAGGTAATAAATAGCTGCATGAATTTAAATGTGGAACAAAAATATGTTTAATTTGGATTATAGGCCTACAGAGTTTTGATTATCCAATTGAGATTATCAATTAATGTGTGGACCCCCTATAATCTCTGGCGGTCAGTGGGGTCCCCAGACCCCAGGTTGGGAACTGGTCTAGTCAGAGACACTTATGATCGGACTTTGGTCTAGGCCTAGTGGACCTCCAACTTTCATCCTACACCATCCTGTCAGCGTGAGGTGTCTATCCAGGTTGTTTGTATCCTAACCCAAAAAACTTTTTGTTCCAAGCCCACTAACAGCCTCCATCTGAAATATTTAGTAGTCTAAGCACAGTAGGCCCATTGTATGGAAATACAGTAGGCCTAACCTACGTGTTTGATGATTGTAGGCTGAGTTTTTTTCTTTCTTTCTTTCTTTCTTTCTTTACTATCCACTTCTTTGGATGTGATATTCTTTCATGAATAGGCCTATATTATTTTTCTCTTTTTTTCCCCTTCACGTTGTAGGAGGTGTAGGTTTAATGTTCCAGGATGTCTGACAGTACAATAATGGGAGTGTTGCTGGCAAAGTTGAATCCTTGAATGTTTAGTGACACACTTTAATGCCTCCTCACGCCCCCCACAGGCTAGAGTAGATCCAACTCATATCCTCCGCCATTACCAGTGTTTGATGTAGACCTCCACATATAAGGATGTGGTCGTTTTTTGCACGGGATCCCGTGAAAGATTTTAATTATGAGATTTTACCGGAGACCCAAGAGGTCTCGGGAATATGGACTCTACACCGAGGCAAACGAAAGGTAAGAATACCTCCATAATAGATTGGGCGACAAGTCATGCAAGCTGAAATCCAGGCCATATTAGCTAGCTAGCTAGCTAGCAAGTCCTCGGACTGTATTTTAGCTAGCAAGTAGCCTAGCCTATCCATGATCATCACTGATCAAACAGTACACAAACGCGTTGGGATATATGTCTGTCTTCGTATGTTGTAGATGTAACCTAAGCATACAAGCGCATTCAACTCTTTTTAGCTCATCACATCTCGAAAACATATAACTAACTGACTGGTTGGTTGATGTTAACAATCAAGCTAACAAGCAAACAGACTGGAGAAGCCACGTACTGCTACCGCCACGTCAATCTCCTGATCAACAACACTAGCTAGCTAATGTTAACGTTACCTTTGGAGGTATCTGACAAACTAGCTTGCATGCCACAGACTGACAGTAAAATGAATACGTTTTGTCACGTCATGTCAACCCAACACAAGCACAAGTAGAGTTGAATGTACACTATGTGACATTAATCACAATGTCTGAATATGTGTAACATTGAATATTTGCAAACAGGTTATCTGACTGACCGCTAGCCTCTCTGTTCAGACTATGATTGTATGGTAACATTAGCTTGTTGTTGGCATGTGACATACCATAATTTAAGATACATTTGAAGATAATGTAGTGTTTACAAGTATCTGTCACACAATTTTATGCAGACGACTGGCGAGCCGGTGTCAGTCTTCGTTTACGAGGTGTCCCAGGGAACTGAGGCCCAGACCCAGCTGGCCAAAGCAGCGTTCAAGCGCATGAAGACGCTGAGACATCCGAACATCTTGGCCTATGTGGATGGACTGGAGGTATGTTTGAGTCCTGTGTCTCCGTAAACAAAGGAGCCTTATCCGAGGGGATATTCGATAGACATTTGATGGTGTGATTTGATTTCAGGTAACACTTGACAGTGCGAGTTTGTTAAGGCTAGTGCGAAAGACAGGCATTTGTTAGTTGGCCCAGTAGCCCTGGTGTGTTGCAGATGTTTCTGAAATATGATCATACACGTTTTACTAATTTAATTGTAAGTAATTTCATTTTAAGTCATTCCATTTATGTACACACCTAATGTTTGAAGTAGCCTAGTAGTTTTGCTCCATCGCAATCAACTTGCCTTTGTATTTCCACCCTCAATGCAATATCTTGTGCAGTCTGAGGTGAGTGCCAAAGAGATCTGAACAGGTACACCTTTGTATAACCCTGTGACCCTGTCCCAGTCTTGTAGAACTATAGATAGAAGACTCTTCCAATATCAGACCATGTTGTTCGTCAACTCAGTTATGAAAACAAAGTTGTTGATGTCACTCGGGTTTGTTTGCATTTTGTTTGTCCTCTAGACAGAGAAAAGCTTGTACCTGGTTACAGAGCCAGTGACTCCTCTCTCAACCCATCTGAAAGCGCGGCCTGATATGGGTGGTTCTGGGGAGCTGGAGGTGTCTTGGGGTCTTCACCAAATTGTGGTAAGGGATTGTTGATTTTAGATCAGTTCAGGATTCCTAATATCCAAACCAAAGTCAGCAACCACTTTTGATCACTACAATGTACCCACCCTTTTTGCTAAAACTACAATTTGTAAGATATCATGCCTTAGCTTTTGTGTGTGAATTATTATCTTCCCTTCATCTAACAGAAAGCTCTGAGTTTCGTGGTGAATGACTGCCATCTGCTTCATAACAACGTGGGCATTTGGACGGTGTTTGTGGACCGAGCCGGCGAATGGAAATTGGGAGGGCTGGACTACATGACCTCTCAGCAGGGGGACACCTCAGGCCTACTCCCGCCCAGGACCATACACCCTGACCTGGAGAAGTATGACCCACCTGAGACCCCCAACAGTGGTGGAGAGAAATGGTGCGTAGCAGGGCACAATTGCATGGGGGAGTGGGAGGAGGCAAAGTTTCTGGGTTAATGTAGTGGGGATATAAAACAAGTTATGGTAGCAATTGTTTAATTTTAGATTAGATTTCTCCCTTTGAAATAAGTTGTCATTCTTGAATTACTTCTCATAATTATATTACTATCTTTTACTACTAGTCTTTTAATTGTTTGGTTAGATATTTTCATCCAGCTATCTCTCATACAGTACTCTCTCCCTCTCTTTCTCTCTTTCTCCCTCTTTCTCCCCCTTACTCTCCTCAGGGCTGGGGATGTGTGGCGACTGGGTTGCCTTATATGGGAAGTGTTCAATGGTCCAATGGCTCGGGCATCTTCCCTACGGTCACTGGGAAAGGTACACCATCCTGGAGCACGGGGCACCATTGCTCAAAATGCTATTTGTAATGGCAGACATATTAAATATCCTATCTTTCATGTTTTATTTTATTACTGTACAATGCCAGGTCTATTTTAGATGTGGTGACTCATTTTAATGGTTGATGAATCACTAATGATCTAAACTGATGCATGCTTGTATCTGCGTATAGCCTTTGGCCAGAAACAAAAATAACAGATCTGTTATTTGGCATTTATTTGCGCACCAAATAACAACAGTTCTCCTTTTTATCAATTCTCTAGGTCCCTAAGTCCTTGGTTTCACATTACTGTGAGCTAGTTGGAGCAAACCCCAAGTCCCGACCAAACCCGGCAAACTTCCTCCAGAACTGCCGCACATCTGGTGGTTTCCTCAGCAACAGCTTTGTGGAGAGCAATCTGTTTTTGGAGGAAATTCAGGTGACTGCACTCCTCTGCTAAAGAACATCTCATTGATATGTCTCACATATATCATGCAAAATGTGTCATAGGATGCACATATGAATATATTCGGTATACAATATTTATTGAATGTGTGTGTGTGTGTGTGTGTGTGTGTGTGTGTGTGTGTGTGTGTTGTGTGTGTTGTGTGTGTTGTGTGTGTGTTGTGTGTGTGTTGTGTGTGTGTGTTGTGTGTGTATTCGTCCAGATAAAAGAGCAAGCAGAGAAACAGCAGTTCTTCCAGGACCTGAGTGAGAATCTGGACTCATTCCCTGAGGATTTTTGTAAACACAAAGTGCTCCCTCAGCTTCTAACGGCCTTTGAGTTTGGCAATGCCGGCGCTGTGGTCCTCACGCCTCTCTTCAAGGTATGTGATCTAGATCTTTCCATTGACCGTAATACACTTAATTGTGTTTCGTGCATCTTCAACATGGGCCCTGTGTTTCCCAGGTGGGGAAGTACCTGTCGACAGAAGAGTACCAACAGAAGATCATTCCAGTCATAGTAAAGATGTTCTCCTCTACGGACAGAGCCATGAGAATACGGTTACTTCAGCAGGTGAGGAGGCTTATGGATACCCATCTGGGTTTACTCTGTAGGTGGTGAAACATGAAGCTTTTTGAAGAATTGCTCAAAAAGCTTAAACTGTTTACCATGTTGTAAGTCGCTTCAGTTAAAAGGTGTCAGCAAATGTACTGAATGTAATGAAGCTGCCCTTTAAGCAATGTTGCTGAGCAACTACATAACCGGTTGTATGTGTTCTGATGAGATGCACGTAATAATTTGACTAACAACAAAGCCTGTACAACAATATTCAGGTACTTTGCCCAGCAACATAACCCAAAAAGTGTATGTATGTATGTATGTATATGTGTAATCAGCCTGAATTGTGTCTGATGGCGACCTCAGGAAATGTCTTCATACAAGAGAGAATTTCCTCTTCCTTTTGTCAGATGGAGCAATTTATTCAGTATCTGAATGAGGCTGCAGTCAACTCTCAGATCTTCCCTCACGTCGTGCACGGTTTCACTGACACCAACCCAGCCATCAGGGAGCAGACGGTCAAGGTAAAGGCAGTACATTCCAGATGCTTAAAAAAAGATGATCAGTAGTCATTTAGGTGCCTAGATTTAGCACTTAACTGCCACTCTGTCACAAACATAGCTACAACCCCCCAACTTGACTCTCATCTCTCTATCTGTCTTCCCTCCCTGTAGTCTATGCTCCTTCTGGCCCCCAAGTTAAATGAGACAAACCTGAACCAGGAGCTGATGCGCCACTTTGCCAGGCTGCAGGCTCGTGATGACCAGGGCCCGATCCGATGCAACACCACTGTCTGCCTGGGCAAGATCGCCCCCTACCTCAACTCAGGAGTAAGACGCCTTGATCGGCACTGTCCCCCCTTCCCTCTTATCGCTGGAAAATAAATAACAGAAATCTTTTATTTTGGTATCATTTTGGTTGATTCAGATAATTTCATGATTCCACTGCGTGTGTGTGTGTTGGCAGTCAATGTTTTAGCTAATTTTGGGTCTGTTTTGTAAAGAGGGTTATTTGTCTCACTCTTACCCAGACGCGTCAGCGTGTTCTGATCTCGGCCTTCTGTCGGGCCACTAAAGACCCTTTCCCAGCGTCCCGCGCTGCAGGGGTCCTCGGCTTTGCCGCCACACACAACTACTTCAGTATGGTGGAGAGCGCCGGCCGGATCCTCCCCACGCTCTGCACGCTCACCGTCGACCCAGACAAGAACGTCCGAGACCAGGTACACACTCCTGAGAGTTTCTTTTGTGCTTGACTGAGGGAAAACAAGCTTATGTGCGGTCTACGCCAGAGTTATCTCCAGCTATAAGCTAACTGGTACAACCCACTTCCAGTGAGTTATGATAAGCTAGGCCAGTCAGTGTCAGACTGGGTTATTGCACGTACAGAGAAGAGAACGTTGTATATATCTCTTATCTCACTCTGGCGTAGACCGCAAATAACACATTTTTTTTTTTTTTTTTTTAAATTGGCGAGGTCAGGGAGATCAGTGCCAGTGTCTCCATAATTTTGGAGTCAGAATGTAGTGGTAAAATGCACCATTATATGTGAAATGTAATGAAATGAATACCATTATTGATGTGTCTTGTCTTTTGATAACTCAAAACAATGTAGCCATTTCAGACTGCAATGTAAAGCAGAACGGTGGCATCATCATCACAGTGCGTTGACTCTTCCTTTCAGGCATTCAAAGCCATTAAGAGTTTCCTCACCAAGCTGGAGACTGTATCAGAGGACCCATCCAAGCTGGAAGAATTAGGTACTCTGAATGGCTTTTGATGGGCTTGCTAATGAATGCCATATTGTGTTGTTTACTTTATAAAAGTCTTTGTCAATCTTGGTCCCTGAATGTTTCCCTGATCTGCATATCTGGCTCAACTAGTCTAAGAGTCTCTATAGTCATTTAGCTGATGCATATCTGGCTAAACTAGTCTGAGACTCGATAGTCATTTAGCTGATGCTTGTATCCAAAGCGACTTGCAAAAGAGGGAACAATCAAGGAACAGTGTGACAAGGACATGTTAATGCAGCAATAAGCGCTATAGAATCAAGCTGCTGTTCAAGAGAAGAGGGATAGTTTAGTGGTAGTTGCTAGATTCAGCATGTCCAGTTGTTGGTAGTGCTAGAAGAGGAGGAGTTGGGTCTCCAGGAGGTTTTTGAAGATATAGAGGGGACAACGTTGGGTGATGAGCAGACTTCAGCTCCCTAGCTTAGAGCATTTAATTATACTGATTTCAACCAAGTGCTGATCTAGGATCAGAACAGAAACCGTCTACCTTATGATGACTTATTAGATGAGCTGTTTTTCACAGTTTAATTGAAATTGATGAGTGGGATGAGTGACTACAGGCTGTGTTTGGGGGATGTGAGGTATTAATCTGGTCTGTGCCCGTGTGTTCCAACAGAGAAGGACGTCTTGGCTACGAGTCCCGGGACCGCGGGGTCTGCTGCCTCTTGGACAGGCTGGGCGGTGGGCGGAGTCTCCTCCCTCACTTCCAAACTCATCCGGAACGCGCCGGCTGGTGCTGAAGGCACGGCTAAGGAGAACGCTCCCGCCGCCACCGCCAACGCAGAGACCGCCGTCCCAGACGGGGCCAGCAAAGGTGAGTGGACGAGAGATGCTCACCTGCTTTTTTCGTTTTTATTCACATGGCTGTCCAGGGAAGCTTTTTGTTTCTCTTCCCGTTTACTGTCTTTCTTAGTCTATTTTTCTTGAGTCGTCTGAATGATCTCTCGTTTCCTGTCAGGCAACGCCGAACCAAAGGTGCCCAGGAATCCTACCTCCACACCCCCCGCCAGTGAGCCTCAGGCCTCACACGTGTCAGAGGAGCCGGACGAGCCAATCGCAGATCGCTGGGAGGACGAGGACTGGGGCAGTCTGGAGGTGAGACACTTCAACAGAGGCCTAACAACAGAGGCTGAACGAAGTACAACGTTCCCAGCGCTCAGCGCCCTCAGCAGAAACAAGCCCTGGGCGGATAGAGGTTTTTTCCGAACCGCTCAAGGCGCTTCAAGTTGAAATCTGTTCAACTTTGAGAACAGCGCTGGGCTCGTCAATGTCGCCTCTTTCTTCCTAGCCATTAAAATCGAGGAAGGGGCGGGACAGAGTGTTACTTACAAAACCTAGAGGGGTGACCTACTCTAATTCCATATGACCTCCTTTTGTCTGTTAACGTCATGTTTTGGTGAGCTGAGTCCTGACCAATTGCTGTCATTTCAGTTAGCTAGTTAGTTAGCATTAAACAGTGTTCCAAAAAGGAAGTGCTGACAAATGATTTAGCAACCTAGCAACAATAAAAAGAAGGAAGCTCTCTGAATATGCGGTTGAGGGTACTGTCAGCTCAAAAACATGTTTGGTGGACAAAGGTCAGAGAAGCAGGTGGAGGGTGCTGTCCTCACCTCTGTCCGTCATCCCTCACAACAGGACACTGAGAAGGCCCAGACAGACCCTGAGGACTGGACCTCCGGCTGGTCAACGGTGTCATCAGGCAAGAAGAAGACCAATGAGAGAACTGTAAGTGGATGCTAATGATAAGAGTATCTGTATGATATCTTCTTTAGGTTCATCTTTAGGAATTTACTTATGATCATCTGCATAGGAATGTGCCCTTCAGAACTGATTCAGACTGCCTTTTGAGTATCCTGCTAACATACTGCTAGTGCTATACTAACTATTTATAGTATGATTAAATGTATTCAGAGGCCTTTGTCTTTTTTATATTAGCACTGAATGCAGTCTTGTTTCCTGTGCCTTAGCATTGAATGCAGCCTTGTTCTCCTTCAGTCATTCTGCATCTTACTGGGTTACTGCAGCTCATGACTGACTCGTGTCCCTGTCACTCACAGCTGGGCGGGGCTTCCTCGGTGAAGAAGCAGAGCTCGGACTGGAGCAGCTCGGGCTGGGACGCCGACGACAGCTGGTCCAACGACAAGGAGCCGGACAGCCAGGACCAGGCGTCGCCGGCCGAGGAGGGCTGGGGCAACGACTGGGAGGAGGACGGCGGCCTGGGCGACAGCTTCATCCCCACGCCCAGGGAAGGCTCCTCCGCCCCGGCGCCCGGCGCCCCCAAGAGCGAGGCCGGGGGGGCAGAGGGCCTGCGGCTGGCCAGCGAGTACAACTGGGAGAGCGCCGGGGGGAAAGGAGAGACGCAGAACGACCTGTTCAACAGCGTGTCACAGAGGGCGGCGCCAGCGGTGAGGAAGCAGGGAGGAGCTTAAAGGAGGGATGAGAGATGTGGCCTTTGAAGGAGATGTGTAGAGTTTGGTCAGCTCCAGTTGCACATGGTGCTCGTCCATCGATTTGTGTTTAGTGCAGCCAGCGGCTGGCACACGTGGTACAGTGTGGCATTACAAGAGCTGAAGGTTCCACCACATGATACACATAGATTGCCCTTTTAAAATGGTTCATTGTTAAATTATAAGTTAAGAGGATAAAAAGTGAGGCCCTTTGTTATTCTTGTCCCCATACCCCTTGTTTATCGAACCGTGTGTGTGTGTGTGTGTGTGTGTGTGTTTGAACACAGAAGGCAGAAGAGGGCTGGGGAGCAGACACAGCAGGAGACTGGGGAGCCGAGGAGAATTGGGAGTCCTTGGATGGAGATCAAGGTCAGTGTTGGATCAGATGATCAGACAGGATGTCACCAAAGACCAGTTCACACTGATTGGACTAAAAGTTGTGTTCAGATTGGAAATGTAAACTTCCAAGTCAAAGTTCTATGAAAGGAAACGCCTAGTTCCTTTGGTTAGTGTGAACTGGGCTTAGAAATTGTATTCTGTTATGAATGGTTGTCCTGAATATAAATGTTTCTTGTCATACCATACTGATGTAACTCTCAAATAATAGTGAAAACAAAACTCCTGTTAATGTTTTGTTACACATTATTATACATTTGCAGTCTGTCAAGAAAACCAGAAATGCTGTCTTTACAAGCAACATATTATGTCACCTGTAGGGAATCCATTTAAAAACATTACAGAGTGAGGCTCAGTGAGCCAGGGAGTTTTGCACAGATCTTCAGTGTCTTCCAGTACATGTGCCTGAACTTGGCTGCTGCTCACCTGCCTCTTCTGATCTTAACCTTTCAGGCCTCAGCAAGGCAGAGCTGGCCAAGAAGAAGCGCGAGGAGAGGAGGACTAAACTAGAGGCCAAACGGGCCGAACGCAAAGCGGTCAAGGGTCCTCTCAAACTGGGGGCCCGCAAACTGGACTGAGGCAGAGGAGGTGGGGTGGAGCGGTGCAGGGCGGAATGCCAAAAAGAGAAGGGAATCGGTGGAGGGAGCCTACTGCGCTGTGATCGATCTGGACTCAAAGTCATCCATTCAGGACATTGCTGGATATGGCGTTGGGCTGGAAAGAGTTTGAGTCGGAGAGTTAAAAACATTCCGTGATCCTGCAGACGACAAATTCCTGACGACAATGAGAGGAGCAAAAGCTAAGGACATGCTAGTGCTTTATTCATTCTTTTTTGCCCCTGGCCGAGGGCAAATGCCAAGGGATGCCCTTTTCCCCGGGCACTCGCTGGACTGTGACCTAAGGTGGGGGGTGACCTCCCCTCATCAACGATGACTTTTTATTTTGCATCACAGCAGTTTTGTTGTCCTGGATGTTTTTATAATAAAGCTGGTATTAGAATCCATTTGTGTGCATCTAGACACACACCTAGCCATAAAGAATCAACACATTTTTACAGCATAGATATATATAGAAATATTTATCTCCATACCATGAGTGTATATGTGGAATCTATGTTTCACATAATCCAAGTGCTTGGCTGAGCGTTGAATGTTTACCAACCAAGCTGACCATCTGGTTTTCATGTACCCTACATGCCCTTCACATAATGACTGTGTGCCACTCCCTTTGACTTCAGAGATCATGAACTGAACAATAATTCCAACATGAGACTGTAGTTAACGGAGCGGCATGAACCAGTCAAGTACTATCCTTTCTCACAGGCCGGTGTGGAACAGGCCCACCCCTCATGCATGCCTCCCCGTCATGTGCTTGACACCAGTGCAGTGGCCATCAGGTCCACATGGTTATGGTTACTATGGTAATGGTACATTGTGTGAGCCGCAGGGCTGGGCCTCCCTCCACTGCTGGTGCTTGTGGATCACTGGCTTGCAAGCACTCAGCTGTCAGGTATGCCCCAGAGACATACAGTTAGAACAGGCCAGAACCGGAGCAGTCTGGTTATGGCTCTGGTTCAGACTGTTGCCATTGACAATTGAAGGGGCGCCTGGCAGACTGTACAATTACCAGTTTTAGGTTTGTGCCTTGTTTTTATTTGGTGACAGTACTGTACTTGAAGGAGCAGGCGTTGTGTTGACTTCAATGTCAGCTGTGGTGAGAGGTCATACCCTTTTGATTCTGTGCAATATTATAACAAAGGGGGTAATCACGTGTATGATGCAAACAACTCAGAAATACAGCTGCGAATTAAATGACACCGTGTGCATGCTGTGTGTTTACTGGGAACAGGTGTGAGAACATCATTTATACAAATCACAAGTCACATGAGTACAATGGAGCTGGTAACTGGTCACAGTGACTTATTAGCTCGTCTTGTCTTATCGACACTAAAGATGGGAGATACAGTTTGTTTAGTTAAAAATATCATTATATAGAAGCTGAGAAGTATGCTTCCCCACCGAACATTATGGACCTATGGGAAGAGTTTCATGTAACAGGGAAATCTTGTTTCCCAGTAAAATAACCAACCTGAGGTACATTTGCTACCAACAAGGGAGCACTATAACAGAAGTGAAAATGGAACATCTGTTCAAAGTGGATTACATTTATTTTTTAAGATCACACGCAGCGTGAGAGCCGAATATCTCTCAGCAGAACACTCATGTTGGACACCATGCCACCGTACCACTAGAAAACATTCATACTTCATCAGTGAAATGTACTGTGTGCGCACCTGAGCTTTCTGAACTCACACTTCATGGACAGAAGGACCGATGTGAGGAGGAGCTAGCTGATTTCGATAAAAGCATCACAAACTATACTTTTTACTTAATATTTCAGTAAGGAGGTATACCTACCTGGCCAGTAGGTATACCCCTCAAATGAAAAGAAAAGATTGTTTGCACACATAGTGCTGGCTTATATTTATTTAAATACACCTGAATTCATAACAACAATCATTTTGGCATTAAAGTGTAAAATAGTGCAAATACACACCCCTTTTAAAGGCTGTGGGTAGAAATGTATTCTCTCACCTAACAATAGCAGTACTAGCGCAATTTTGAGCATACTACTAAAACTGAAAACCAGCCAGCAGTTTGCTGGAAATCACTTTCTAAATGACTACATGATTGTAAGTACACCCACTGTATTGTGGGTGTGCTTTTAATCAGAGATCAAATTGTTTATTTACAAAAACTTTTTTGTGCTAAATATTACAGCCCATCAGATCTCAGTAGTTGATTTGAGGTCTTTTTCACATTCAGTTCTGCAAGGCCTGCTGGTGTTGGGGTGCTTCCCCCTGAAGGCTGATCGGTTTCTCTGTTTAGCTCTTGTTTTTCCTCTCTTTGCTTCCACTTCCAAAGAAGGCTGCGGCTGCTGCTAGAACGCCCATTCCGACCATGGCGGCTATACCGACCCCCACACCAACTTCAACCGCACGGTGCACCTGCATGTAGGCAAAGCACAGACGACACATTAGAACCAATCAGTTAATAAAACACTTGAATGTGTAAAAAAGTCAAAAACCTCTTCCAACTATTCATGAGTTTCATCAGGTCCCTTTCCACAGGTGTATTAAATCAAGCACCTTGATTATGAATGCAGACTGCATGGAGCTTGATTAATACACCTGTGGAAAGGGACCTGATGAAACCCATGAATTCATTTAACCAGCTGATCCTAATTAACACAAATCTTGAGCTAATAATCAATATCACCTGTGTTAGGTGCACTAGTGAAGGAACACATCATCACAGAACTTCAACTTTACAGGGCTTGTCCACCTGCTCACTTCAGGGTTTATGCTAAATGGAGAACTCACTGCATCATTAATTCCCCTTTTAGGACCACCCAGAATAAAAGAACACTTAAAATGATGTCGTCCTATTTAAATATCTAACACCACAGTCCAGTACCAGCCATGTTTTCAAGTTTTTATGAGTGGTTCTCTATCCTATATAAGTTGTCTCCAGACAAGACTTGTGCAACCACCGCCCCCAGTAAGTATCATAAGGCAAAATGACCTCCTTTTGACTGACAAACTAAAGCACCGTTCCCCTTCCACTCTCACCTGACGCGACTCAGCCTTGCCATATCTCAGCTCCGTGGCAAAGTGCTCGCAGTTCCCTTGGAACACGCAGAACGGCACCTCCTGGCCCAGGAGCCTTCGGGCCTCCCGCTGGATCACGTGGGCCGGCCGCGGCTCGTACTTGTTGTCCAGGCGATTGTTGATGCTGTACTGGTCCGTTCCGACAACATCCCACAATTCCTCTTTCTTTATGATAGCCCTGTCAGACAGCACGGACATCATGCTGCGGGATCCACCGCGTGCCTCTTCAGCTGGAGGAGAGAGTGATGTATTCCTTCAGTCAGTTACAGTTAATATCAAATGACACCGCTAATTGGGTGTTGCTAATAATAACAAGGAAGTGGCTTTGTTTAAAGCATATTGCACACCTCTCTACACAGCCCATCTGTGGTCTATCTACAAGAAATCTAGCATGCAAAAGCTGCAAATTGCCTTCAATGATACCATGAGAATCTTCCTAAAAACGCACAGAGGAGGGAGAGCCAGTCAGATGTTTGTCACTGCAGGAGTGAGCACATTCAAAGCACTTTTAAGAGTTTATGCAACGTTTGGAGGGATCTGTAAATGGTATCATCATGGCACTCTCGAAACCCATTTTTAGCTGCTCCCACTACTCATTCAGTCTGAGGGTGCACTGGCTGAAATGTGTATTATGTAAACTGCTTTATATTCTGTGTATTTTATCTGTCTACAGTTTGCTAAATAAAGGTTCATGGAATTAATCTGTTGGTTTGATTAACGTTGATCGTTAAGTTACTCAGATGCAGGTGAAGTTCTTTCCTGGCTGTCCTCATAACGTTTAATCTACCACCTGTCTGCTCCCCCTAACAGACCTATCATTACGACTGGTAACGTACTGCCAGTTCTGGAGCTTGTTCTATTCACAGAGATAACTTTGACTGGCATGCTGGTAAGAACGCACTGATTGGAACTCACAGGCAGGTGCCACATGGATGACACTTCCATCTCCGATGTACACGGCCCAGTGCTGGTATGTTCCTCTGAAGATCTCTATCAGGTCCCCAATCTCTGGTTTCTCATCATACTGAGGAAAACGCAGACAGAAAGTATTTCAGTGAAAACATTGCATTACACATTAATTGTCATGCAACTAATGCACCAACCCAATGTACCCTCTAGATGTATTTACACTTACCAGAGTGGGTGCCATGACTTCGGTGAACACTGGGGAAGATCTTGGCTGGATGACACAAGCGGACAACAAGGCAGGGATATTAAAGGAGGGATTATATTAAGGAAGTCAATCATTGATAATAGTATGCAATTAGGATGTAAAATGACATTACATTTGACTTGGGCATGCTGGTCAGCAGCTGGCAAGTGGGATTGCTCAGTATAAAAAGCCTGTCATTTTTACATTCTACACAAAGAGTTTAGATGATTTGATACACCTTTAGGGAAGTTAAACTAAAAGAAAGGGTTTTGGAGAGACACCAGAAGTTTAGCACAAAGAACAGCCCTAACTCGATGCATCAATTAAGTGTAAAGGTCAAAGTAGGCCTTCTCCAGGATTGAAAACATCTGAGCTAACTAGCTAAGTTAGCTAACTAGCTAACACATTCACGCTAGTATTCCTAAAACACCTCCATAACACTAATGTGATGCATGATAGTAATACACTGTTGTTTTGTTTTGAAGGCTGTGTTTCACTACAAAGAGTTCATGTGTCGAACATGGGTGGTGTCGTGTCGACAGAGACTTCATTGTTTGGGACTACTTTGCTGTATTCCCCAGGCTAATTTTCTCCTTCAACTATAAAAAGGCAGGCTATCAATCAGTCGTTATATTTACCTTGGTAAAGTAGCCTACTTGGTCGATCTCCGTGAGCCGGTGAGCCAGTGGCCTAGCGAAAATTAGCTTGAACCAAAATAGCCCAAGTTAGACTGTCAATAGTCCATACTTCAAGCACCCTGACGCAACTTGTTGCTGCGAAAGGGAAAGTAGGAAGAGTGACGCAAATACTCGTGAAAGCAGAATGTAGTACCATTTATATAACGGAAGAGGGCGAGAAAGATCTAAATTTCCCTGAGTCGTATCCATCATCGACACTCTCCATGCTCAAGGTGCAATAGAAGTTGGGTGTTCTCAAAGTGCTGTATCGAAGCACATGAATAGAAAGTTAAGTGGAAAGGAAAAGTGTGGAGGAAAAAGTTACACAAGCAGCAGCAGGGATGACCACAGCCTGGAGAGGATTGTCAAAAGGCCATTCACAGGCTGGAGTTACTGCATCGAGCCACCACACAGAGACGACTCCTGGACATGGGTTTCAAATATCGTAGATCTTGTCACTCCTGAACAACTAACAACATCAGAGGCATCTGAGTTAAATAAAAAAACAATTGGTCTATTGCTCAGTGGTCCTACTGGTTTTCACCACACTAAAGGCAGGGTTCACCCAGCCTTGGTCCTCTTTCCTGATGAGAACAAATTTTGCATCTCATTTAAATAAATGTAAATCAGGTTTCTAGGCCAAGTTGCGTATACAAGGAATTTGGTCTCTGCATTTACCATCCGTGAATAAGTGAACACACAGTGAGGTGAAGCACTAACCCGGAACAGTGAGCTGCCTTGCTACAGCGGCGCTTAGGGAGCAGTGAGGGTAACGGTGTCTTGCTCAAGGCCAGGGCACTTCAGCTGTTGTGGGAGAGCAGGGCTCAACCACTTCCCCCACCCACATTTGCCCTACTGGTCAAGGATCAAACCGGCAACAAGCCCGAAGCCCTAACCAGTAGGCCACAGCTGGCATATATTTGGAAACCTGTCCCAGAATCTGGAGGCTGAATGGAGAGGCACACAATCCAAGATGCTTGAAGTCCAATGTGAAGTTCCCAGTCTGTGTTGATTGGGGAGCCGTGTCATCTGCTGGTCTTGGTCCACTTTAATCCAGAGTCAACGCAGCTGTCTACCAGGACATGTTAGAGCACTTCATGCTTCCTTCAGAAGACAAGCTTTATGAAGCATTCCCAGCAGGACTTGGCACCTGCCCACACTGCCAAAGGTACCAAAACCGGATTCAATGACCATGGGATTACTGTGCTTGATTGGCCTGCAAACTCGCCTGACCTGAACCCGATAGAGAATCTATGAGGCACTGGCAAGAGAAAAATAAGAGCCATGAACTGAACAATACAGAAGAGCTGAAAGCCGCTAGTGAAGCATCCTGGTCTTCCATAACACCACAGCCTGATAGCCTGATCCATGCCACGCCGCATCAAGGCAGTAATTCTTGCAAAAGTGGCCCAAACCAAATATCGAGCACATATGCATGATTATAGTTTTCAGTGGGCTGACATTTCTGTATTTAAAGTCCTTTCTTTATTCATAATATTCTAATTTTATGAGATTTTGAATTTGTGGTTTTCATAATATGTAAACCATAATCATAAAAATTATAACAAATACAGGCTTGAAATATCTCTGAGTCTCTGAGTCTGATATTAGTTTCACCTTTTAATTACTGAAATAAATGAACTTTTACGCGATATTCTTATGAGTTTTTTTTGTTTCATACGGCTGAATTTTCCCAGAACTAGAAGAGCGCATGAAGCATATAGCCTACTTTTGTGATGGCTAGTCTTGGTGCATTATTATGTCTCGCATCTCTCAAGACATTACTTTAATTGTGTACTGGACAAATTCCTGACAGAGCTTGCGGAAAAAAGTCCACCTCTGGACCTACAGTAGTCAGCTAAGTACTCTGGAACCAGGTATAAAACATTGACAATACAGACAGAAGATTCTGAAGACTACTGATCTTTATTCACCGTATTGCAGTGAGAGTACAGCCAAACAATGTCCAGACAGAACCATCAAGCAATAAGGCGAAGATGTTACCAGCTGGTACCGTCAGTGAGATCTGACCTACTGATGGCTGGGCCCTGTCTTTTATGCTTTTCAGTGCTCAAGACGCGCCTCCTTCTCCGGGAGGCACCAACAACGCCTTTTAGCCAATCAGCATCGAGCGGGACCTATTATGTTGGTGGAAACCCTTGTTTTCACAAAAAATGATAATATATTGAGCAATTTTTTTTTCTGCTACTTTCGAAATGTACTCTTAGTCCTATTTTAGCCGTTTTCATAAGAAATGGTCTCCATCCATCTTATCTAGTAGGCTACCCACTGCACCAGCTGCAATCTAGTGCAAGTGCACCTCCCTTCTTTCCCACTCCCCTCTGAGTCACCTCACTGTCTTGGGCACTGGTCCGGGTTTTTCCAATAAATGTAATAACCATGAAATACCCACAGTAAGCGCAGTAATGTTGAAACTTATAAGAATGTAAAAGTGGCTTTGTAGTTAAAGGGATATTCCGCCATTTTTGGAAATACGCTCATTTTCCACCTCCCCTCGAGCAAAACAATCGATATTTACCTTGTTCCCGTTCATCCAGCCATTCTGTGAGTCTGGCGATAAAACTTTTAGCTTCAGCCTAGCATAGATCACTGAATCGGATTAGACCATTAGCTTCTCGCCTGCTAGCTTCATGTTTAAAAGTGACTAAGATTTCTGATAATTTTCCCATTTAAAACGTGTCTCCTCTCAAGTTAGAAAGTGCAATAAGACCAACTGAAAATGAAACCTGGCGTTTTTCTAGGCTGATTTGACATGGAACTACACTCTCATCTGGCGTAATAATCAAGGCAACTTTCAAACGTACCATAGGCGCAGTGATATCGTACGCAGCATCTGAAAATAGTCCCCATACATCAAGCAGTAGTAGTGCCAGTAGCTGCAAGTTGCCTTGATTATTACGCCAGATGAGAATGTAGTTCCATGTCAAATCAGCCTAGAAAAACGGCAGGGTTCATTTTCAGTTGGTCTTATTGCACTTTCTAACTTGAGAGGACACACGTTTTAAATGGGAAAATTACCAGAAATATTAGTCACTTTTAAACATGAAGCTAGCAGGCGAGAAGCTAATGGTCTAATCCGATTCAATGATCTATGCTAGGCTGAAGCTAAAAGTTGTATCGCCAGACTCACAGAATGGCTGGATGAACGGGAACAAGGTAAATATCGATTGTTTTGCTCGAGGGAAGGTGGAAAATGAGCGTATTTCCACAAATGGCGGAATATCCCTTTAATATCACCACATACGCCCACTAGACCTTTATTCATTTGAGTCACTTGACTATAACTCCTTCAAATAATTAAGTGTTAATAATAATAAAGATAATGACCACCCAAACAGAGCTCCTATCACCAAACACTTACAATGCTGTGATAATGCCAGAGGCCAACACGTGCCAATCAGTGCTCTTAATGTGCTTGTTTATGGGTTGACTGAGTTGTAATGTGAGTGTAAAAAAAGGGTAAAATGAACTGAACTGGGTAAAATGAACCAATATTTCATTGGTTAACTTAAGCTGGCCACTGCTAAAGAGTTGCTCCACAGCAACAGTTGCTCAACGGCTTTGTGCAGCGGGATCTCAGCTAACAAATACTCTTTTGTTTTGGCCATGGGTGGACAAACGAGTTTTTCAGTGCATGACAACTTAATTTGAATACATCTAAATGTTCTTTACTTTTCTCATTATTGTTTGACTCTGTGAATAAGACAACTTTATGCACAGGTTTCATACAATTTTATTTTCGACAAAAGGTTTGATGAAATGTATCACATAGAAACATTGTAATGTTAACAAACAGTCATTCATTACTATTTTACATAAAAGCTGTGCCAACTATGAAATTCCAGTCTTCTGTGAACAAATATTAGATAATGCTGCAATGTTATTTGCATTCCCTTTTAACTATATTAAACACCCGACACCTTGTAGATGACAAAATCACTCAGTCACTTTTTATCAATCACATGGCAATCAATAGTTAACAATTGTTAGCTGTGTAGCCTAAAGGATCTGCCTACTGACAGCAACTGGGTTCCCAGCCAACTTTTTAATGTGAATTTTAACTTGGATTAGAAACTAATAGTAAAAGGAAATCCTGTGTCTTTTTCACAAATTTGCGTAAAATAAAACTGTATATGAAATCAACATTCTAGACAAGGGTGGATTAAATCCTGATTCACATGGAGTATAATGCATAAAAGTTGATGGAAATGGACAACTGTTGCAATTTTATTTTGCTTTTCTGTCAAAGTTGCCCTGACAACCATATGTTTTGATTCCAGCTGATCCACAGCTGCACAACTCAGAGTCCAGTTTCTTTAGCTGAATTTTTTGAGTTGGAGGGAGACCCAGTACTTGTGTTAATTCTGATCATTTATCACAGAGTAAGATGTGCGTTAACTGAGTCAACAGTTTTTACATATTCATTTTATATAGATTTATATTAACAGAGAGCAGCGTAATCAATATATAAACCAACACATGGCACCATCATGGAGAGAGAGATAAAAACCTATACAAATCTGTCAAATCATGACTGACAGTGTGTCAGCTGATCCATACTCCAGTCACGGATATATTTCAAGGTCCACGCCAGACAAATGTATGAGAAATTTGGCGTTTTTATTGTCAGAAAGGCCTGGTGGTGGTAGTGTGCTTAGGGTTACTTCAAGGAAAGATACTGTAGGTCTTGTATTCAGCGCTTACTTTCCTTCTGCTTGCTTCCACCTCCAAACATGGCTGCAGCTACAGCCAGAGCTCCCACACCAATCATCGCAGCCATCCCCACTCCGACGCCAACCTCAACAGCTTTGCGTACCTGCACGTTAGCACAGCATTATAATTAGATAAACCATGACAAATGATTGACAGTGAAGATTTCATGTGCTGTGCATGAGAGCAATTACCCTCTAGCAGATAAGAGCGTAACTTTGCATGCTTCATGGCTCACCTGGCGTGAATGGGCCTTGCCATATCGCAGCTCAGTGGCAAAGTGCTCACAGTTCCCTCGGAAAACACAGTAGGGTAGCTCCTGGTTCAGAAGGGTCTTGGCCTCCCGCAGGATTATGTGGGCTGGCCGCGGCTCATACTCTTTATCCAGGATATTGTTGATTTGCCACTGGTCGGTTCCCACAACATCCCACAATTCCTCCTTCTTCACGATGGCTTTGTCACACAGTACCGACATCATGCTGTAAGCCCCACCACCTGCCTGTTCAGCTACAGAGTTGTACAAGTTGACATCGAGCAACATGTAATACTATGTGATGCTAAAGGATGTGATGATTTAGTAATAATTTCATAATAAATGAGTTATAAAATCAAACAATGCTGACCAAGAGTAGCCTGCTACACAAGGCACAATATTGTTGGTCAGGTTACCCTGCCTTAAAACAGACCGATGTATGCCAATATACTGGTTTCACTTGACCTTGATGTTTGTATACATAAAAGACAAAACCGAGTGATGACTCACTGGGTGGCGCCAGGTGAATGACATATCCATCTCCGATGTACACCGCCCAGTGCTGGTATGTGCCTCTGAAGATCTCTATCAGGTCCCCAATCTCTGGTTTCTCATCATACTAGAAATCAACATATAAATCTTTCGTAAAAAAAGATTACACAACAAATACTACAAATTTACTATATATCCCGTAGCAATTGAGTAGGCCTAAAAATAGGTTATCTAAGAATGCAAACATTTACCAGAGTTGGAGCCATGCTGACGAAGCTCAGATAAGATTTGCCTAGGGGACACTTATCTCCCTTTGTCCTGTGAGGAATTACACAACAGCATTCATTCATGGAAAAAAAATAAGCGTAAGGTTATAAGGACAGAAGGGATTCTCTTAAAATGTGAATGTCATATGTGATCGAAAAAATATAGGCATTCAGGTTTCATGCTGAAACATCGTCACATTCCAGTAATAAAATCGTAACAATTATTCCTACGTAACCATTTATATGAAGTTATTCCTGAGTGTCTTTCTAAGCTGCTAAAATAAATTTGATAATCACACAGGCAGAGAGGCACGAGGTAGGCCTACCTTTAATCCCATGGTTTAAAGAGAGGTTTGGATTATCTGAATTAATCTGAACTTCAAGAAAGTGCAAAGTGCAACGTTTATAGGAACAGCAATATGCAACTGAACATGGAAAGTTTCTTGCTAACTTTAGCCTTACCTGCTACCATGCGGGTACTGCTAGCTGCTAGACTAATAGAAAACCCCAGAACTGTCCCAAAATAACAAACCCCAATTTAGCCCAGGACCGCCTAAATTATAACGACAGCAAATAGACACAACATTTATCACAATTACTGCTAACATCAGATGTTGTGGCTATTTACAGACGGCATTCTCAAAATAATCGACATCTTGAAAAAAAAGCCTGAGATTTGAGGGGGGAAAACATCATCATGCCCTATCATTTTGCCTTGCTTCGATGCCAATTTTAATGGAAGGTCACTGCCTGTTATCTTTTTCGTGACAGCCTCTTCGTATTTTCTGTTGACAGAAACGTCCATCTAAGCAAAATATTAACATTAAATCCTATATTTCTTCGGTATCAACATTGAATTTAGCCTGTGAGCTAACGTCCTGTTTCCGTTAGGCTACTAACTGTTTACCATCTTAAATCAGCGCGTGCAATTGGCATTGCCCAACGTTACATTGATTCTAAATAAAACAAATGTTCACTCTGCAGAAACACCAGTGACATCAATCGTCTCTTATATAGCTCACTATTTATATTTACCGTGATGATGAAGGTTACAGGGTTGCTTTCCGACAACTTCTCTCAGATTGAAAGTATCCTGCCAAATGTCATCAGTCAGCTGAGCAGGAGGCAAGAGAGGGGCGAAGTGACGCAACCACAACACCAAGCAGTACTTCTTCCACTACTGCAGGGGTCGATCAAGTTCAGAGATGTCGACTATCCTTGAAGGAAAACGGATTGCACTTCCGTCGGTTGGATGCTGATAAAAGAGTTGTAATGTTGATTTGTCTGAAGAGTTAGCGAGATATTTCAAATATAATCATCCTTACATCCTGCTCCATTAAATTACGACCAACTAGACATCGTAAATGTGGCATATGGTGATTAAAAAATAACGTATGATATTTGCTATGTTTAATGGCTCAACTATGACAGCGATGCAGACCACGCACAGTCACACGCCTCAGAATACATATAGGTAAGTAATTTGACAGTCATTCCATTGCTCTCGAAGTTAGAACATTAGTTTAAAAGTTAAATGTTTATATGTAGGTATTGTAAGACGTGTTCCTCGCTTTGTCGGTTCCTGCTGTATCATCTTAATATGCCGGAGTACCTCAACACATATTGCAACACTTCTGGAGTAGCAGTAGGAGCAAACACTGTACTGTTGTTAGTGCCACTTGCCAACCATTCCAACCCTAACCACCATAACTTTAACACTAACCCATATATCTGTGGGCATGTGGCACTGACCCTGTCACTTATCAGCTGTTACATGGGTTATGGTTGAAACAGTTGGCAAGTGGTATGGGACAGTGGGTAAGTGGTAGAGTACACTGGTGCGAGAGAGTGAGTGAGTGAGTGAGTGGTTTGTGACAGTAGGCAAGTGGCACACGACAGTAACACAACAACAGTTCAGTAAAGATCTTGTTAGAAATAACGCCTTGCTCCTTTTTGTAAAGCCATTTTTTGCTCGTTATATGAATTGAAATAATTGTGCATGTAATATGCAATAGATAAACATGCATTGTCTTACTTTGCAGTCCCCATGAACTGGCCTTGGAAATAAAGGCTTTCATTAGTGGGGTTGACCAGACACAGGGACGCAAACTCAGTGTCCGCGATCATGCCCGCTGTGCTGTCCGCCTTCTCTGCACGGTGCCAGCGTGCCGAGGCGCCGTGCTGGAACACCTGAGGAGTGTGTACGACGAGTATGTCTCGGGCTTCCTGCACGATCTGGAGACGGAGGGCGACCACGATGGTGGCAGCAGCATGGACTCCAACCTGGAGGACGTCATCAAGGAGATCCACTCGGTGCTGTCCGAGTTCATCCGCCTGAATCCCAAAGCCTGGGCGCCGCTGGTGTCCAGCTGGGCCGTGGACCTGCTCGGCCAGCTCAGCAGCAAGCACGCCGGCCGCCGGGCAGCGCCGCACTCCTCCAGCCTCAACGAGCTCCTCCAGCTGTGGATGTCCTGTGCCGCCACGCGCTCCCTCATGGAGATCTACTCGCAGTGCCTCGCCGCCATGTTGGCCTGGTGCCCCGACGCCTGCGTGGACGCCCTGCTGGACACGTCCGTGCAGCACTCGCCGCACTTCGACTGGGTGGTCGCCCACATCGGCTCGGCCTTCCCCGACACCATCATCAGCCGAGTGCTGGCGTGCGGGCTGAAAGACTTCTGCGCTCACGGCTACCCGACCAGTGCCGACATGACAAATCTACAGGGTGCTCGTGCCAGTCCTACCTCTGCGCTGGCGGGTATGGACAAAAGCAACAGGGTTCCCAAGATAGGATCGGTGGTGGGTATCCTTGGACACCTGGCCTCCCGACACTCAGACAGCATCAAAAGGGAGCTCTTTCGGATGTTTCAGGACAGTGTGTCCCCTCCGCCGCAGCCACCGGTCACCACTCCGTCGGGCACGGCCGCCTGGGAGACCTCCGTCCACTTCCGCCATGCTGCCGTGCCCTTCCTCCTACAGCTCATTGCCCTATCGCCGACCCTCCTGGGCGCAGTGTCGGGGGAGCTGGTGGATTCCTTGCGTCCGCCGGTCCTTCTGCAGCTCCAGGCCCAGCTGCAGGGACTACCCCGGGAGGAGCTGGAGAACTTGCTGGGCTTAGCGGTGCATCTGATCAGCCAGTTTCCCGCGGGGGGAGCCAAGGTGTTGCGTTTCCTCGCAGACACGGCCACTCCGTCCTCCGTAATCATCTCCGGACCCTCCCCGTCGCCTCACGAAGGCGTCCGTGAGAGCTGTGACCGCCTGCTGCAGATGCTGCTCATGCACCTCCACAAGCTTGTGTACAACCGGCCGGATGGAGACGAACCGTACGCCCACTCCTCCTTCTCCCCGTCTGTGCCACCCACCGCCCGAGTGATCCCTTTCCTGGAGGAGCTGCAGTCCCACATCGCTGACCTCTGCGGTGAAACGTTGCGACTGGAAAGAAAGAGGCACCTGTGGCTGCACCAGCTCCTGTGTCTGCTGTCGGTGTACGGGGGCCCCACCGTGGCCACTGAAGCTCTGTGCCACCTGCTTACCCTCGCCCGGAACCCGGAGGAGCTGGCGCTGGCCTCGCAGCTCCACGCCCCGCTCTCCAGCTCCATCCCCGGGCTCATCCCGGCTGCTGTGGCGCGCTGCGTGGCTCAGATTCACACGCAGAACCTCAGCAGCAGAGAGCTCAGCCAGCTGCTCAACAACCTGGCCACCGCCGTGCAGAGCCAGGAGGAGGACAGGAAGGGAGCGGGGGCGGCCGCATCGGCGCAGGCGTCCATGTCCGTTCAGGTCGGGGCGGCCGTCTCCAACCACCTCCACGACTTCTGCCCCTTGCTCCTCCACGGCGACCATCTTGTGTCGCGAGCAGCGGCTCGCCTGTTATCCTGCAGCCAGCTGCCCCGCAGCGCCACTCCGGCCCACATCCTGGTCATCGCGAGGGCGGCCGTGGCCCATTTCTTCCTGGCCCTCCGGCAGAGGGGAGTGTCTGGACTGCGAGATGGCGGGAGAGGTGGCAGCGAGGCAGTGACCTACTCTATGCGGCTTCTGTCTCGGCTGGCGGCGTATTCCCCCCTGACCCTGAAGGCCGTCCTGCAGCAGCTTGTGGAGGGCGCACTGCACAGGGGTCACGCCGATTTGTTTGGGGGCCAGGCCACCTCGGACGACACGCCGCTCTCACCATCATCCGTGCCAGACCTGGGACCCTCGCTGCTGGACATCAACTGTAAATTTGGCACCACGGTGAACTTCTCCAGCAGCGTGTGGTCAGTGTTTCACGCCGGGGTGATTGGGAAAGGGTTGAAACCTCCGAGTGTTTCTCCACAGCTGGACCCCGACAAGGTCACTCAGAACCTCCAGACCTTGCTGGCGGTGACCGTCCAGTGCTGCAGCTCGGCTGGAGTGGGCTCTGGGGCCAACGCCGGCAATGCCTCGGGCGCAGGTCCCTCTAACGGCTCCCGCTTCAAACAAGGTGCTGATCTTGATGAACCTGCCCCAATCAACGCTGAGGCAGCAAAGGCCATTGCTGTTGCTCTGGTGGAGAACATTTGCCCTGAAGTAACCAATGGAGAGCTTGCGTGGCCACCTGAAGAACATGCCAAAACCACAGTGGAGCGAGACATCCACATACGCCGTGCCTTTGAGGCCAACCCCATCCTGTTCCACCTCCTGCGTGTGGTTGCAGCTGGACGCCCTGCCCTCTGCTACTGCTCAGTGGTCCTCAGGGGCCTCCTCGCCACTCTGCTCTCCCACTGGGAGTCCTCCCGAGAGCCGTTGGTGGTGGACTCCCCCTGGCACCTCCAGGCCTCCTGCCTCCTGGTCTCCTGCATGGGGGAGGGCCAGCTCCTACCTCCTGTCCTCAGCAACATCCATGAGCTGTTTCCACATCTGACCCCTTTCGAGGTCAGGCTGCTTTTGCTCGGCATCTGGGAGTACATGCGCGGCAATAGTCCCATGCCCCAGAAGTTCACCTTTAGTGCAGACAAAGGACTTTTCTACCGAGATTTCTCCCGCGATGGGGATGTGGCACGCTACATGGCACCGATTCACAGCGTGCTGCATAAGAACATTGACCAGCTCGGCCATTTATGCTGGAGGTTTCAAGTCTAAGGAACAGGGTAGTGTGGTGTACATTAGAGCGGTTTGATTGTGGTTTCAAGAAGGTGCTTGAGTGTTACGGTCATTTTTTGTGATGTTCTCGTTCTGTGATATTTTCTTTGTGCTGTTTTCTTTCTATGCACCTTTGCTTACACTTTTGAACACACAACACTTGACATTAAGAATACTCTCTAACATTTCCTTTCCCTTGTTTTGTGTAGGACTAATAATGCTCTTACTTTAAGCACACATTATTTTAATTTCTCCAATGACAATAATACTGTGTGTAAGGTAGCCTGATGTATGATCTTGTTTTCAGTCATTCAGTACGTCTTTCTGCGCATTTCTGTATGAAATATCAGTTTTTTAATATCATAGTCAGCCTTTTGTAAGTGTTTCTGCAGCACTCCAGGACTTTTTTCCACAGTGACATTTCACATTTGTTATAGTGATGTTATGATGATGTACTGCAGATTCTTTTCAATAAAATATGTATTTCCAAATGGTGTCAAAATTTGTCATTGAAATTGTTTTGGTGTAATTTAAAAGATAAATAATTAATTAATCAAGAAATGTCTGTTATGCATGAACACCACCACCAGGAAATTCAGGAAATAAGCCATGAGTCTGACCTTGTGAGCCCACCCACCCCCTCCCACACCGCCTCCCACACACACACACACACACACCACACACACACACACACACACACACTGTACATCTAGGGTGCTGTAAACGCATGTTTAACGCAAGATCAAGGTCTAGAGCACTTATAAAACGATAATAATTATGACACTAACCAGTGGTTATTAACTGAAGTGTTCAAGAGTATAATACTTGCCACTGGCAGTACTATTTTTGGGGCGCAAAAGATTAATATGAAAGTAGGCCTACTCTTTGTTCAATGCACTGACTATACTAGTAAAAAGAAAAAGAGGCAGGTAAAATTCCCTTGTCACGTAGGTTCCTAGAGGAAAATAAATATCTCATGAGACTCATTATTGCTTATACTCATACTGTTTTGGGGGGCTGGACTACCATTGGGGGTTGGAATATACCCAAGATGGCTGCCTTCATTGAGAGGTAAGAGAAAGATAGCTAACGGTAGTGGTCTTTTTATTTATTACATCTCTGTAATGATAAAATGTGAATATTAGCGCCAGTTACGTAGAGGCAGGACTCAGCATTCTTAAATTGTGTAGAAGTGTAGAAATAGGCCGCAGCACTGTGATACGTAAACGTTAGCCGGTGATTGCGAAGGAGGTGAGCATCCTTGGATTATCAGTAAGTTTCCCCATCCAGAGCATCATTCGGGCCTATTGGAAACACTGGACTGAATAGTTCAGACAATATAACGATCGAATATATGTATTTTGAGCAAGCTGATAGCCTGATTTAATACAGCTCTGCCTTCCCCGCTAACCATTAGATTGTGTCAATTTTGGCTAGCGGTGATGGCAAGCTAACCAAGTCGGTTAGCGCATTAACATTACAGCGGATGTCATACAAAGGTGTTAGCTTGCACCTGTTTCGGTTTAAGATTCTGTAGACATAACATTGGGAAGAGTTATGGCGGAAGATAAAATCAATTTCATATCCAGTTTCTGTCCCGGTTGATTAGGTAGTAGGATTTAGCTAGGTTATTGATAAGCTAGCTCATCTTCCTTTCGTAGGCCACATATGATGACGTAGCCATACGAACCTATGAACCCATCAAGATTTCACAATGAGATATCCTCATCTTGTGTTTTTTTTTAACGAGCTCTGATTTGTCTTAGTTATTGATTTCAAAATTCTAATTAGCTCTAAATCGACTTTCCTGTTCTTTCAAGAATGGGGCTGCTAGTCTTGGCCTGTGTTTCATTGTTGGTGAGTGGGTCTTTGGCTGTGGATCGAGGAAACTTCAAAACCTGCGACCAGAGTGCCTTTTGCAAGTGAGTAACCTAATGATTAACGATGCCCACTCTAGTTCAAGTTCAACTTTTCAGAAGTTATTGAGACCGCATGACCGCTTTTCTGATAGCTTAACTAGCTTTCCTCGTATTATTGTCTAACTTGACAATCCATGCTCTTTCCTCTTTTTATTTGCGCGTGTGTGCACGTGCTCTCACAGACGTCAACGGGCACTGAAGGCAGGCCAGTCCCCGTACAGAGCTCTGCTGGACACGCTGGAACTCAGTGATTCCAGGGTCACACTACAGCTCATCAATGACAACAACAAGGTCTGGCTACCAGCTAACTTTGCATTGACATGTAAAGTTCACAGCCCACTCCCTTTTTCTACCCACCATTAGAAAAAGGCCTAGTGGGCATAATTGGAATATTTTGCATACATCTCCTCGAAACACATCCCACAACAATCGACTATTCTGTATTGTATTTCTGTAAAATGGTTGGACAGTTTCTGCATTATGTCAGGGAGACAGTTTCCTATTTGTGTTTGCCACACTTTTCTATTTTCTTCCAAATCAACTAACACTCAGTTAGAGAAGTGCCCCGAATATTTTCAGACAGCTCAGAGAATGTTTATGGCTTTGACCATTCCTTTGTTCAAACAAGGGGACTTGCAAAGGTCTCTTATTTTTGTGTCAGTGAGAGAGCCCTTATTGGTTGAGTTGAAGGTGAGATGTTGGATGACCCTCCTCAACATTATGAACTGCTGAACCTCATACTCATCCATAGAACCTTTAGCTTTGTAGAGTCTCCATGTACAATTACAAAGATCCGATTGCATTTTCTGTACATTGTGACCTTTTTCTACCTGTTCATATCCCATGATCCTCTGCACAGGTGCGTCTTCTGCTGGAGCTGTACCGGCTACAGGGCAACATGACACGGGTCAAGATCAACGAGCTGAAACCACTCAGGCCGCGCTATGAGGTGCCGGACGTGCTGGTGTCCGACCCACCCACTGAGCCGTGAGTATTTCAGCCTAGTAGGCTCTCGCGTGGATCAAGGTCTGAGAACCAGCCCTCTAAATCAGTATAACTAAATGAGAGAGAGGGTTAAAGTAAGACTCTCTCAACCATGGTGGTTATTGTGGCACAGTAACATTTGGAACCCCCCCCCCTCCCCAGTCAGTATGTATGATTTGTCTATATTGTCTTAAGTGCTAACTCTTTTCTAACTCACTCTTTCCCTCTCTGTTTCTATCACTCTGTCTATGCCTTCTGCCCCTCCCTTCTCCTATAACTTCTGCTCCTGCTGTCTTTCCCTGCTCGCCGCTGTGTGTGTAGTCTGTCGCTGTTGTCTCAGGATGATAACGGCGTGGTGCTGTCCCTGGGAGCACAGCGGCAGCAGAGGCTGATCGTCAGCGCTCGGCCCTTCCGGCTGGACATCGTGGAGGGACCCGAGGTGCTGATGTCCCTCAACTCCCGGGGCCTCCTGGCCTTTGAGCACCTGCGTGTGCGCAAGGACACGTAAGTCCCCACCTGAACTCTACAGTGCTGAAGAATTTCAAGAGATTCTCTTGAAAAATGCGCAAATTTGCTTGAATAAGTGCATTGTTTTGAGGTCCTGTAGTGGAACACTGATGCTCAAAGTTGTTCCTGTTGGATTCCAGCAGCTTCTCGGGAGCAGGATTTTATGTTTTCTGATACCATGACTGGTTACGAGAAATTCTGAAATTCATGCTATCCTTTTGTATGTGTTTATGGAACAACATGCAGTCAGGCCAATCCTGAGGGTGGCGAGGCGAAGGAGAATGCAGATGGAGAAGAACAGCAGGAGGAAGCGAAGGTATACACACACACACGCACACACACACAATCACACACCGACACTTCCTTGCGTTGTTCATTTACAAGTGCTTAATATGGAGGGTAAGATTCAGACAGGATTTTGAGGTGTTATGAAAAAGAAATCGTCAACCAAAACCTGTTTCCTCAGTCTCATTCTGTGCCTTCCTCTCCCTGCTTTTAGGAGACCGCAGAAGAAGGTGCTAAAGAGGAGGAGATAGACGGCATGTGGGAGGAGACATTCAAGTCGCACACTGACAGCAAACCGAATGGTACACACACACACACACACACACACACACACACACACACATTCACACACACCAGCTTAATCCATTAGATTTAGTTGGTTCAAGAACACTGTCTGGCTTTGTCCCTATTTTTGTGTGTTAATTTAATATGCCTTGCACTTTGCTCTCTGGGTGTTTGCTTGGAGCTCTGCTTGTGTTGTGTAACTCCGAGACATCTGTCTGCCCTACAGGGCCGACCTCCATCAGTCTAGACTTCTCTCTGCCCGGAGTAGAACACGTCTATGGCATTCCAGAACACGGCGACAATCTCAAATTGAAAACCACAGAGTAAGCAGTCAACAATACATCTTGCTGATCCATCTCATACCATTTCAAAGCCTCTATAGAAAAGACAAGTAGCCGGTGAAGTCATTAAAGCAGAGAGTTGTCAGTAGATGGCTGTAATAACCTAGCTCTTTGTTTTGTTGTAGCGGTGGGGATCCCTATAGGCTGTATAATCTGGACGTGTTCCAATACGAGCTGTTCAACCCCATGGCCCTGTACGGAGCCGTACCGGTCATGCTGGCCCATAGCACAGCGCGCACCATGGGCCTCTTCTGGCTCAACGCTGCAGAGACCTGGGTGGACATCAGCTCCAACACTGCTGGAAAGGTGTGAGGACACAGTTCACCGTCTTCTCTATTTTGTCTCACCTTTCTCTGTCATGAGATGGCAGATAGAGGAATCTGTGGATACATGGGAGGTTGTGTAATTATAGAATTAATCAGCCATTATGATTACCAATGATATTGAATTTTTTTTTTTGCACTTTACTGTGAGGCACTTTGGTGCGGCTCAGCCGTCTGTAAACGTGCTATAGAAATACAATTTGACTTTGACTTTGAAAGCTACATGATTAAAATATAATGGGGTTTTTTGCTGCGTTTTATTTTGAAACATTGCCATTATTTTGCCTTGAGTTATAAATCTAGTGCAATTTTAATCTTCTCTACTTCTTAACGTTTAGAAAATGGATCATGTTTCCAAAATCATTGAGTAATGTTGTTAAATAATGGTGATTTCAGTAGTGGACCAGAGTGATCATGACCATGATGTCTTGCCATTATGGAGCAGCTCTAGCATGCGCTCTTCTCCTCTCTCCACGCAGACGGTGTTTGGGAAGATGCTGGACTACGTCCAGGGCGCCAGCGAGACGCCACAGACGGACGTGCGCTGGATCTCCGAGAGCGGCATCATCGACGTCTTCATCATGCTCGGGCCCACTCCCTCTGACGTCTTCACCCAGTACGCCTCGCTGACTGGTGAGCGAGAGTGCATGGAAAGCGTGCAGTATAGACACATACACACACAGCCTTTTCCCCCCTTTTCATGGATCTGTCTGGTGCTTTTTAAGGACAGTGTTGTCATGAGTTATTTGTAATTAAGTAGACTAATAATGGATATTACAAGCCAATATTTGTCATCGTCCTTCTCCTTTCTTTGGGCTCATTCCTCCATCTCCTCCTGCTGACCTATTGCAGGCACTCAGTCCTTCCCCCCCATCGCTGCGCTGGCCTACCACCAGTGTCGCTGGAACTACAACGACCAGGAGGACGTGCAGGCCGTGGACAAGGGCTTTGACGAGCACGACATCCCCTACGACTTCATCTGGCTGGACATCGAGCACACCGACGGCAAGCGCTACTTCACCTGGGACGCCCACAAGTTCCCCAACCCCAAGGACATGCTGCAGGGCATTATGGACAAACGGCGCAAGGTCAGCCACCAGACCAGAGTGCATTAAGGAAGAGTTGTACAATTGTAGGAAGAGTTGCACAGCTCCGAGTTCCCCTAGCTCAACTGCTGAAGTAAAGTGTAGCAACACCAGATCTGCTAAGAGGGGAGAGATGTGTGTGTGTGCACTACACTACACGGTTGACGCTTCTAAGCTTCTGTTTCTGTTTCCGGCAGATGGTGGCAATCGTAGATCCCCACATCAAAGTAGACAGCAACTACAAAATCCACAACGAGATCCGGGCCCAAAACTACTACATCAAAAACAAAGACGGAGGAGATTATGAAGGCTGGTGCTGGCCTGGTAAACAACCATCACGTGTTTGTGTATTGTTAAGCCAGTGACCTATGATATGATATGAAATATCAAGTGTTGAAGAAGTGTTAGTTGGCACTGTCCTCCACGTGTTATGTTCTTTTGCACAAAGCAAGCGTATGTTCATCAGCCTGAGATCCAACCACAGCATCCTCTTTGAGGTTTGCCCGGAAATATTGCCTTATCTCTTTAAGACTGCAAATGTATAATTTGCCAATAGTTCTAGTGGTTTTTATGAAATACCAGCACACATTTTTTTCTCTCTGTTCAAAATAGATTATCTTCAATTGAGAGAAAACATTTGAGAGTTGTGCCTTAAGCTAGCACACTAACAAGATTAACAGCTGAAAGACTTTCCTCCTACATATCAACAAACGGGACGTTTAAAAGCTTGTTAGCTCGCTAATTGATGTACTGTGCTACATCAGTGTTGTGCCATACTGGCTGTTATTTTGCATGTAAATGTTTGTGTTTGTCTTTCTCCAGGGAGTGCTGGCTATCCAGATTTCACCAACCCTCCGATGCGAGACTGGTGGGCTAGTATGTTTGCCTATGATCAATATGAGGTGAGATATCTTAGTTGAGGTCAATATGTACATTTGTTTCATGTTTAAGAAAGCATTATTTTTGCCTCAGTTAGGTTTACCCAAATCCAGATAATAGCTTCTTTCATACACAGAATGCAGCTCAAAGTGCTTTACCTTTGGAGCATTTAACACAATTGGGAATAAAGTGTAATAATTCAAACAAACAAACAAACAAACAAACAAACAAACAAACACAATAAATAAAACATCAGAGATTGAGAATGAAGTAAATGAAAATTGATGAAAAAAACTGCATACAATATAATAGTTTATAAGTGTCTATATGACTGTGTGTGTGTGTGTGTGTGTTTCAGGGTTCGATGGAGAACCTGTACACATGGAACGACATGAATGAGCCGTCTGTGTTCAATGGGCCGGAGGTGACCATGCATAAGGATGCTAAGCATGGAGACTGGGAGCACCGCGACGTCCACAACCTCTATGGCTTCTACGTGGTGAGACATGCTTAATGGAGAGGATGAATTACACACGCACACGCACACACACGCCAGCCGCTCACATATACTTTCACAGTTAACTGGTCTTTCAGTCAGATGAAACAGAGCTCTGAACCTGCCTTCTCTGATCTCCTCAGCAAATGGCTACTGCTGATGGTTTGATCCGCCGCTCAGGGGGAGTTGAGCGTCCGTTCGTCCTCACCAGGGCCTTCTTCGCTGGGTCTCAGAGATACGGTGAGCCCTTCAGCACGCCGGTGTCATTAACCCACAGTGATTGGCTTAAGGTTTTAGGCTGGATCTCCTCTTAGCTGCATTACGTCCTAGATGTTTTGCTTGCTTTGAATGACTGTAGTTGTTTGAGAGGGTCTGCCCCCTGTCTAAACATCGTGTGTGTGTGTGTGTGTGTGTGTGTGTGTGTGTGTGTGTGTGTGTGTGTGTGTGTGTGTGTGTGTGTGTGTGTGTGTGTGTGTGTGTGTGTGTGTGTGTGTGTGTGTGTGTGTGTGTGTGTGTGTGTGTGTGTGTGTGTGTGTGTGTGTGTGTGTGTGTGTGTGTGTGTGTGTGTGTGTGTGTGTGTGTGTGTGTGTGTGTTCGCGTGCTCAGGAGCGGTATGGACCGGTGACAACGCGGCAGAGTGGGACCACCTGAAGATCTCCATCCCCATGTGCCTCAGTCTGGGCCTGGTGGGCATCTCTTTCTGTGGAGGTCAGTGACACACACTCTTTTCACTTGCTCTGTGTGTGCATGCACGCAACTTATACTGTGCATGGACTGAATTGACTGAATTGTATGAGCATACAGCTTTAGTAAGTAGCTGAATACCAGTGGCTGAATTATTTTCTGTCCCTCTCTCCACTCCATTCAAAATGATTTACCCTTGTGATCATGTCCCTCTTTCTCCTCTCTCCCTCTCCATGTCCTGTCTGTCTGTCTGTCTGTCTGTCTGTCAGCTGATGTCGGGGGTTTCTTCAAGACGCCCAGCCCTGAGCTGTTGGTTCGCTGGTACCAGACGGGTGCCTACCAGCCCTTCTTCCGCGCCCACGCCCACCTGGACACCCCCCGGCGTGAGCCCTGGCTCTTCGGGCCCGAGAACACGGCGCTGATCCGCGAGGCCGTGCGCCAGCGCTACGCCCTCCTGCCCTACTGGTACCAGCAGTTCTACCAGGCCCACAGAACCGGCCAGCCCGTCATGAGGTGAGGGAGGCTTGTTCGGAGTGTATTTGCATAGCACATTACACAAGACAAGCGCGCTTCAAAGGACAAAGAGAATAACACATCGAACATGACAGGACCAGAGTGTGTGGTTTAGGAGAGCTGTGCTGAGAGAGGTAGTGTGTCCTCAGCCAGTGTGCCTATCTCTTGGTTCAGTTAGCGAGAGTGAAATAATCTGAATATGTCAAAGTTGCATTAGTAAGTTGTTTTGCCTGTCTTTGATTTGAGGTTATTTGTGTGTGCATTGTAAGTCATACACTTTTGTCTTTGACAGACCATTGTGGGTAGAGTATCCTAAGGACACAGCCACGTTCACCATGGATGACCAGTTCCTTATTGGTAAGTCATTAAAAGTTGTAAGTGAGCAAGCAAGCAACCGTTTACACAGAGAATTTGACAAGATGGTGGTGTTGGTGTATCATATGGTGTATCATGCTTGGTACACAAATGAGGAGTTTCACTCTGCCGGCTCCAGTTTCACTCTGTCTCTGCCTCAGGGAAGGACTTGTTGGTGCACCCTGTAACCGAGGAGGGCTCCCGGGGCGTGACGGCCTATCTGCCAGGACACGGAGAGGTCGGTGCCGCCACAATGCCCTCGTTCTCCATTCAGAGGCCTTTCCTCAGCTCCTCTCCAGTTTCTCGCCAAGTTTTCTGCCATCTCTTAAGGAGACTGCCCTAAGGCAGGCTGTGTTAGACTAACAGATTGTTATTTGTTTTCTTTGCGGTTTTGGTATCTCTGAGGATATAAATGGACCGCTTGTTTTAAAGCAATTCAGCTAGCAGGTGGAATGCGGAGCAGTATTTATTGTAGAGAGTAGACTGCTTTGTGCTGAAATAAGTTGCTATGTGATCTGCAGCTCGTAAATTGTTAAACGTTTGCACCAATTTGTGTTATAAATTGTGTTTGGTATCTTTTTTTTCCAGATCTGGTACGACGTCCACACATTCCAGAAACACAACGGTGCTCAGAGCCTGTACATTCCTGTTACCATGAGTTCTGTAAGATAGATTTTTGACTTTTGCCAACATAAACTAATTAAAACGTAAACTAACTACTCATTTTTAACATCTAACTTTGATTGCCTTTGCACAAACAAGCAAATACTGTGATATGAATTAAGGAAATGAAGTACATGATGGTGCTGCTTTTCAGTTTGTTCCTGTTGGCTCATAGATCCTCATCCTGCTCTTTCATAGATCCCAGTATTCCAACGTGGTGGTTCCATTATTCCCAAAAAGCTGCGGGTCCGGAGGTCCTCCTCATGCATGGAGAATGACCCCTACACTCTCATTGTGGCTCTCAGTCCCCAGGTTAAACATTCATTTTGACTCTCAATGCAATCATAAAAAGTCTCTGAGACTGAGAGACCACTGGTTTTGTTTTGGCTTATTTTGGTTGTAGTATAAACAGCGGTATTTAATGAAACTGTGTGTGTGATGGCTACCATAGAGAACTGCAGAGGGAGAGCTCTACATTGACGATGGCCACACCTTCAGCTTCGACACCAAGAAGGAGTTTATTCACAGAAGCCTAACTTTTGCCAACAATGTCCTCTCCTCTAGGTAAGACACTATCCATAATCCTAATCACTTACAGTACAATCACCTATCTCTTGCCTCTCCTCTCCTCTCTGACTAGCCCAATCTCACTTTTCTTGCTATTCTCAATTGTGTGTGTTAAAATGACTTCTAAAAGCAATAGTTAAGAAAAACTAAAACAAAAACCATTGCATGATACATGTGTCCTCAAACATGTTGTGTAACAACTGTCCCTGCAGGAACTTGTGCCCTGACAGCCAGTTCTCCTCTCCCTCCTGGATCGAGAAGGTGATCATTCTTGGGGCCAGTAATCCCAAAGGGGTCAACCTTAAGACTGATGGTACGATACACACTTCTTCATCATCATCCTCCTCCTCCTCCTCCTCCTCCTCCTCCTGCTGCTGCTGCTCGAACACAAGACATGCTAATTGTAGTGCACCATTACAGTGGTGATTTCTAATTCACTATATTGTATAGCCTGACTACGTCACCCTCAATTCTTGTCAGAATGTGAGTCTGAAATGTCTCCAGCTTTGATTATGGGGCGTGTTTCAACCAGGGCGGGGGGGATAGCTCTGCACTCATTGGATATACCTAACCAAACAGAGCAACGGAATAGGCAATAACGTAGGCTATATCTTCTGTTGTCAGCGCTGTCAGTATCTATCTTGTACAACACCTGATAGCGAAATCGAAGACAACGAAATATGTAGCAGGGTAGGCTATTTGCAAAAGATTTCCCCTCCTTCGTTTTTTAAAAATAATTCCTTCAAACTGTACAAACATGCAATGAACAGCTGGGGAAAGGTGTCGTTAACCTAACGAGCAAATAGACATTTCAAACAAACGGGAACAACATCACGCAAACATGCTGTTAAAGCCTATAGCCTACCTTGGTGGAAGTGAAACCGAAGTTTTCCCACATATCCACGTTGGTCTAAGTGTTCAGAAATGGTTGTGTGAATCCGTGATAAAACCTCCAAACTGCATGGAAAAAATATGCATTCAGAGCCATAGCGTTTCTTTTGCAATCTAAATCAACCTAAGCGTGAAGCTGTGAACGGCACTGTTCATCTGTCCATCATTGTGTAAAGCCCGCCCTGACAATTTGATTGGTCCGGTAGGATCTGTACAGCGCATAGTGCAAGGCCAACGGAGAAATGCCAGACTGAACTTCTCCGCTGGAAAATTATGTAGGCGGGGCTAAAGTTCGGCTGCCCCCAGGATATATATTGTATACGAGAACGCCTAATTTTCGTTTTGTTCTGTTTCTCCCCTCTAAATGTCCAGGTAAAGAGACTCCACTGGAGTACGAGTTTGATGCCTCCATGTCGGTGCTGACCCTCCGTAAGCCTGGCGTGAGCGCTGGCGCAGACTGGACTGTGGAGCTGCTGTGAGGCTGATGGGACTGGGCTCAGGATCCATAGGCTGTTATGGGGGTGCAGGAGAGTGGCCACAGGCTGTGGTGACCACACGTGGAGAAATGACCAAGGAAGGGAAGCTTGTAAGAGGCACATGGAGACCAAGCTGATCGAGTATGGGACTACTATCAGATACACACACACACACACACACACACACACACACACACACACACACACACACACACACACACACACACACACACACACACACACACACACACACACACACACACACACACACACACACACACACACACACACACACACACACACACACACACACACACACACACACACACACACACACACACACACACACACACACACACACACACACACACACACACACACACACACACACACACACAAATGCAAGTGAATTTCCCTGAAGTAGACCAATAGGTATGGGACTCTTTAGACGCGAAACAATCATACACACACACACAGACACACACAAACACATCTATGATCATCATAACAGGTGATGACTTATCACCTTTGCCATCCAGGACCACAATTGAGTTATTAGGCAGGGATCACATTAGCCAGCGGCAAGCGGCAGCGGCAAGAGTAACGCAACGCTCAGACCATAATAATACATCCAAAACAGTATATCTCGTTGCTAAGTTCAATCTTGTTGCTACGTCCTTAGTCAAATCTGATTGGTTAAAATACCTAAACATTCCAAAACTGATTGTGACGAGCCGAGCGTTGCGCTTCAAAGTTGAACCAAGTTCAACTCACAGTTTGCTCAACGCTAGCGTTACGCCAGCGTTGTCACCATTCCGCTGCCGAACCATAGAGAACAATAGGAAACCTGCCGCTTGCCGCTGGCTAGTGTGATCCCCACCTTACTGTGTGACCATGTCATAAAAAAAAAAAAAAAAAAAAAAAATCTTAGATGAACTCCTAGGACTAGGTGGTTTTTTTTTTTTTTTTTTCCTTTTTCCGTTTTTATAAATGTCCATGTCTATGTCAATTCAATCTTGATCATGTGATTGTTGAATATATATTTAACTGACAAAGTCTAAAGTCAAAATGTTTTTTTTATTATTATTTCTGAGAAATTTCAGGCATTTCATCGGAAGGTATTTCATCTGGATCTCTATAAACATTTTAATAACCTAATCATGCCTTGTGAAAATCAGTAGTCACCATAGCATGGTTGAGCCTTTAGAAATCGTCACCCATTTCTTCTTACTGTCCTGAACAACACAACACTCGGTATTGTGCCAGATTTTTCTCTAATTTGGGAAAACATTGAGATACTGTGTCCTTAACTTCAACTTGAAATACTTGATAATTCTGTGAGACAGTTTAAATATGTCTTGCTAGTACTGGCTCTGTGTATTGTAATGTGATGGGTGGGTAAGGGGAAATGTGGCAGCTTAAGCGGGAAATTAAATTCAAACTAAGAGTTGTGACATATTTTCAGGGGAATAAACCACTGAATCTGGAACAACTACGTTGTTTTTTTTGTTCTTTGCATTCTGAGATTGTGTTGAATTCATTATGTTCATGATGTTCATAAGAGGAGAGTAACTGGTGGAGGGGAGGGGGCGGGTACAATGTTTACAATGATATAATGATATAATACAATACAATTTGGGTTGTGGGTTTGTAGAGTCTTATTGACTGCTGTTAAATAATGGGTTGTATCTGTGTGCAAGTGCAGAAATATTAGTCACAGAGGTCAACCTTGCAATGTTTTAATAATGATGTTTTTATTTTCTTGGTAGTATGGATTAGTTCTGCAGGGCGTTGATGTCCACTTAGGGATCCTATTCAAACCATAGGTTCAAACTAGCTCGTGCCCTCTTTCAGATAACACATTTGTAGAGGATTGCCTTGAGGGGCTACTCCCAAGTTAATAACGACTAATGTTTGATTGTTGGATCTGATGTGGGTAATAAAAATGTACTATACCGAACGTTGGCATGTGATTTCAGATAAGCCTGTGCTGTCCGCAAAACGTATTTAAGCTAATGAACAAGGTCCGTGTAGCGCTTTGCAGTGCTTTGTTCTATTTGCAGAATTCAAATGAGAAAATGAAAAATGGCTTCAAAACTTTCATTATCCTTTTGTCAGACTACTCAGCAAATGGACAATTGATGCTATTTTTAACTTTCGAGTGTGGTTTTTGAAACGGTAAATGATGAATTTGAATTGAGTCCATTTTCCAGTTTTCCATTCCTGCATCGTCGTTGGACTGAACCAAATGCGCCAAGGGATGTACGGGTGGCACCTCTGGCCAGTTAGAGATAGGCTATAAATTAATCCCTCAATCCTTCACCTGTGTGTGTGTGTGTGTGTTTCTTGGTTGGGAACTGTATGTCCACATGTAATGTCCACATAATGTTCACATTCAAAAGAATTCCAGTAAAAAGCAAATCATCTCTTTTTTTCTTTTTTTTTCACTACAAGGAGGTACAGTATAAATACTGTTTACAGTATAGGCTATGATAGAACAGAATTTTTTTTACAGTATTTCTTAGTGAACATAATATCCATGAAACACACGAGCATTCTGAACAAAAAACAACAGCAAAAAGCCCAGATAAAAAGGGGGAAACTTAAAAAAGCACAAAATGACTGTCATCAGCATTGCATCTAACATTTTTTAAAATTCTTACAGGACATGACATCCCTGAAGGCAGGCACCTGACCCAACCCACGGACCTTGGGCATGACCTGTATGGGAGTGCAGACTTACAGGAGCTGTAGGACGTTCGCTTTTCAACAGTTTATCCCAGCTTTGAAGACATCTTTTACAGCATAGTCATGTGGAACAATATTTTTTTCACACTAGCCCTGCTTTCATCCATTCACATTACAAACAGACTCAGTGGCCTTTAAACTTTCCATGAAATATGTCACATCTGTTGCAAGAGAATTAGCTGGTGGTGGTTGCTGTGGCCTGATCAAGTGAAGAATAAAGATATTTAAAGACATTTAAAAGCAAGCTCCAGTACTTGCGCTTGAATTTCATGGACAGCTTCTTCCATTGTATTGACAAATGAGTTTACAGCATATTGACCCACACCTGCCATCTGTAACTGAGCCACAGCAGACCCACATAAATCAAAAGCTGAGTGTTTTGTAATAAAGTCACAGGAACTTGTACTAGGGCATGTAGCCAAATCAGTTGGCCGATTGTCATCAGAATATTGCTGACTAACAGCACAAACAACTGTCTGCACATTATTTGAAATTTCACCGTGTACTCTATTTAAGGGTTTTCTGTACCCTGAAAAAGACCCAAATTAAAGGATACAGTCTGATTGACCACAACGAAGATGTACATTTCTGCCAGAGCACAAATCCATGGGCCAATTTAAGGTGCCTAATAAGGATATTTGAGTTGTCAAAAGTAGAGCCACAAACATAGCACAACATCTTTTTTTTATTGTTCCCTTGCCCTTTTGTATTGCTCCCTTGCCCCTAGTTCTGCTATACCTAGGTGTTTCCTTTACTTGGCCGACGTCTATTTCGTGGATAAAAGTGTACATATTGTGAAGCACTTTGTTGTAGGACGTACCGAACACAAAATGACTCTTGAGCAGTTCATCAAAGTCGCCAACTGCACTGGCTGACATGCATGGGATGGCGTACTTGTCGAGAACAATGTACTGTGCATGGATGGTGTTCTTCTTGGGTCCAGCTGCAAGGAGGAATGGCTGCTTGCTCTCCTGTATGGCATCCAGATGTTCTTGTACACTGTTTCCAGTCTGTGAATGCATTTTTTCACATTAATGCAGGGCTTAAAGTGCCATATCAGATGATGAAAAAGATTCAGAATGTTTGTATGACAATATCAATAGTATGATTCAAGAGTGTCGATGAGTGTAGCCTACATAGTGTAAATCTGGATAATGTAGTGTGATTTCAGAATGTTAAAAGTCGCATTTTGTGCATGTGCATAAACTCTTTTAGGAGGTGTATAAACTCTATTTCTGAAATTTGAGAAGTGGGTAAACAGCGTTTAGCTTAAATGACAAATTATGCGTCGGCATTACTTTGAGAACATCTCAATACAACCACCATACACTGGTAGGCGAGTGGAGAAAATATTTTGACCAACAACAATTACATTGCTTGAATGCTAGAAAGAAACAATGCAACAGAGGGCAACACTCTGACGTGGGCCTAATCTAAAAGGCGGCACAACTGATGGCTCATTCACCAACCTTTAAGAACATGACAACATGATTCTCTGCCATGGATGCAGACATCTTCCCGGGTCTTTAGCGGCATTGTGCAACCGGTGGAATCAGGTGGAGTAAGAGAAGTATCCCTGCAAGTTCATGATCCCATGCTCTATGAAAAAGAGGCACAAGGATGTGATTAGCAGCTTAGTCAAACTTCATACATTTTCCAACTGAGAGAAAATCGTTCAATTGTTTTAAAGTATCTCACCTGTGTCGTTTTCTTCATCATCATTCCCCATACTCTCTGCTGCATCAATCAGCTCCTGAAGAGCACCTACTGATTTCCCCTTTCTGTGACCGGCAGCGGTTCCCACGACATCAATGGCTACCCGCTCCATGGGAGCTCCGACTGTGTATTGCTGTAGCGGAGCGTGCGAGCACTGTGAAAGGCCTGCGAATGAATCACCTTGGTCTCTGGATCGAGCGCTGGCCAGCTTCAATCCATGCCCACACTCTGCTGAGCATGGCGTCCTCCGACTGCACCTTCCGAATCTCCTCCCTCGACATCACGTCCATCGTGACATCGGCGACCGCTCTGCGACACTGCGTCGTAGAGCCGGGTTGTGGCGCACTGTCCCTCTCGCTGGTGGGCTGCTGGCTATCGCTGTTTCCCTCGTTGGCAGGCTGCTGATGAGTGCTGTCACTCGCTGATAGAGAAGGACACAAGGAGAGCAATGAAACTTAAAGCGAGCAGAGGGAAAGCATTCTAGAGTCTATTTGAGCATGGAAATATGTCAAACTTTTTTTTGTTCAAAAGTGTTTTTAAATGCATAGCAGCATTTTCTACTTTGACAGATGGAAACATTCACAATGAACACTATATGAGCAGATAGTTAGATGCATTTAAAGTTGCAATTTTAAACCACTAACAAGGCTCAATAAAAAGATAATTCACTTACTTCTGGTTGATGCAGTCCTTGGATCCTCTGGCTGACGTGATGATGAACAACCACACTGGCACAGCATCAGTGCTTGATACAAAAGCTTAGCAAGATCTCGTAGAGTTTTGCGAGATTTGGAAACGCTTCTCCGCTGTAGTTGTTCCTTCGGGCTATGAACAGAGGTGTCAAAAGTATTCACATTCATTACTCAAGTAGAAGTAAAGATACTAGGGTTTTAAACAACTTCTGTAGAAGCGGAAGTATCAACTCAAACTTTGCACTTAAGTAAAAGTATAAAAGTACTGGTTTTAAAACTACTTAAAGTATAAAAGTAAAAGTAATGTAAGCGAAAAAATGCCATTAAGGACAAAAGTGTAGGCCACGGCACAGGGGCCGATAGTGCACTACCCCACTAGCCCACCCCATAATGACTAAAATGATATATTAAAACTGTCAGTGTTGAAAAATTTGGGATGCACTAGCTATCTGTTTCATCTGTATACTGTATGTCCACTGAACATGAACGCATGCCAGTAACAATGCAGATACAATATGTGTACTACTGAGCATAAACATGTGTTTCATGGAACGGAAGATATGACTAGTTGCTTAAGTATTAATAGTGCAAAAAGTCAAATTTCAGGGGCATGTTATCAATAACCTATTAGTATGTAAATGTACATCCAAGCTTAGCCGCCTGCAGGAATTTGTGAGGGCAACAGATGTAAGATAACAAAACTGGCCAAGAAAATTAGTATACAGGGCAGGCTTAGTGGCTATTTCCCTTGTATGGTTGTCTATGCAGTATACATTAGTGCTGTCAAAATTCATGATTAATCCAGGTGATTACAGTAATCAAGAAAAAAAAGAACCTTCAGTGGATGACTTCCTTTTGAGGGCTGCTGAAGTAAGTTGCGTGTAGTCTACCTCTCTAGACGAGTCGGCTGTTTCTCCTGTGGGGAAAAATGAATGCACAGGCACAGATGAGTTTCATATTATTTCTCTAAAACCACAAACTCAGACTATCTAGGACTTCCGCTGTATTAAATGTCATGCCTGAAGTGCATGAATGAAGGTCAGACTACAAGTTAGGGAGCAGTTTCACTGGTCTGTGCAGTTATATTGAGCAGACCAGAATATAGACCCTTACAGCTGTTTTAGGATAGCTTAAGACAAGGAGCTGCTGGCATGACTGAAAAGAAGCATTATTGATGAGACAGTCGAAATTCGAATCAGCTAAATTCATTGTAAACAGCATTCGGCTGATAGATGGTAGTTGGAGCTATAGGATTCATTGTAAACAGCATTCGGCTGATATGGTAGTTGGAGCTATGATTTGCCCCACAGAGGCGCACGCACTCTCATACAGATCATGTCTAGGGTGACCAGGTGTTCCTGTTTTTGGTTGCCTGTCCCCGGGAAAATAAAAGACAAACTAAATGTGGCCGTTTTTTAAGAAGATAAACCTTGTATGTATATCAATCAGATTGATAGTCTAACGGTTTGATTAGGCCCAGTTTTGGTCTCGTGCGTATGGTCACCTACAGTATATGCACTATCAAGTAGACTATATCTTTACAGAATTAACTTACAAATATCGCATACAGCGGTAATATAAGCTCAGATAACTTTTGGCTAAAGTTGAATTTCAAATCTCACAGTGCCCAATATACGCTAGCAAACCCATGTCATGTAATCTAGTATCTAGCCATAGCAAACATTGCAAGTGTGCCATTAGTAACTACGTTAACAGGTTACTACAAATATTGTGTCAATAATCAACTGATAATAACAAACTCTCCACTTACCTCATATGCTTTGTCAAATTAGACGGCGAGTTTTTGAAAGCCAGCAGGTAACCTAGGCTATGTAAGGTAACAAAGTATTTGTAGCCTATAACTCGTTACAGTTCTGGCTATGAATGATAACGCCGAAGACTAGACAATATAGGCTAGCCTATGTTTCTTTTAAAAGACAAATTATGAAACTAAAACTGTGGCTGAGCGAGAATGTTCCTAAAGCAGATGTCAGTCATGTATTAGTTCTGGAATTGCCACAGTTATCCTACGGGTGGGAGCGATCAAAGGAACCATATCTGATTTAATGTGCCATTCGCTGCACTTACCGGCCGTGTGCACTTATAGTGTGCATGGCTTATTCTATGAGACAAGCTGTTACTGGCAGGATCAACCATGCCAGCTTGCTGGATAGCTGGCCCGTCCCCGGCCCGCGCTGGGGCTTTCGTTGCCTCTGGATTGGCCTCCGGAGAGGTTGCCCCATGCGGGTGTACGCAGCGTGGGTAGCTGGTACACACGTCCGTGTGTGTGGACCTTGAGGACCGGGGAATGCGTTTCTAGGCTGCCGTGGGGGTTGAGTCCGGCCACTCGCCAGCCGACATCCTGTATGGGACTGCTAGTCAGATGGGGCGGCTGAATCTCGCAACAGAACCTTTCGGCGCTGGGAGCGGAGGCTCCGTGGAGCCCCAAGTGCCCCCGGCCTGGAGGCTGATGCCCTGGGGCGGGGAGGGGGGTCCCGATCCGCTGGACGGTCTAGTATTCATATCGGCCAGAGAGAGAGACAACGAGGCTGGGCGAAGCGAGCTGGAATGCTTATACCTGGAGCTCAGAATTAGGTCCGCGGACGCGCTGGGGCGGGGAGGGGGGGTCCGACCCTGGACGGTCGGGGTGCCTCCCCAGGCGCGTCTCGTATTCCCATCCGCCAGAGAGGGTCAAACCGGGGCTTGGCGATCGATGGAACGCTTCCCTGGAGCTTAGAAAGTGCCGTGATTTTTCTAAGTCCACTTTTTTAGTGCACCCTCATTAACGCGCCGGCACCCCACCAGAGGGGGGGGGGGGTTAGTACCCTCCAGGCCAAGGGGACCTGGCAGAGAAGTGTCCGAAGCCGTCGGACGCTTTTCGCGGCGCTCCCCTGGTTTCAATTCTGGAGCCTGCCACCTGCCCAGCCTATATAATTAAATAAATGAGGGACATAGCCTCAGGAGAGAAAAGTTGTCTGTCTGCCCATGATGAACCTAGGGACATAGTCTCTGGAGTGAATTTATACCATGGGTAGAGAAAATTTTTCGCTCCAGAGACTAAGTCCCTAGGTTCATCATAGGCAGAGAGACAACTTTTCGCTCCAGAGACTATGTCCCTAGGTTCATCATAGGCAGAGAGACAACTTTTCGCTCCAGAGACTATGTCCCTAGGTTCATCATGGGCAGAGAGACAACTTTTCGCTCCAGAGACTATGTCCCTCATTTATTTAATTATATAGCCTGGGCAAGTGGCAGGCTCCAGAAACGAAGCCAGGGGAGCGCCGAGAAAAGCGCCCGACGGCTTCGGACACTTCTCAGGCAGGTCCCCTTGGCCTGGAGGGTACCTAACCCCCCCCCTCTGGTGGGGTGCCAGCACGTTAATGAAGGTGCACCGAAAAAGTGGACTTAGAAAAATACGGACCATTTCTGAGCTCCAGGGAAGCGTTCCAGCTCGCTTCGCCCAGCCTCGGTTGCCCTCTCTCTGGCCCGTATGAATACTAGAGGCACCAGGGTTAGCCCAATCAATCCAGCAGGTCCGGTCCCCCTCCCCGCCCCCAGCGCGTCAGCCTCCAGGCCGGGGGCACATGGGGCTCCACGGAGCCTCCGCCCCCAGCGCCGAAACGTTCTGTTGTGAGACACAGCCGACCCGTCTGACTCAGCGGTCCGATACAGGAGGCCGTCGGCGGGCGGGTGGCCGGACTCAACCCCCAGCGGCAGAAAAAAGTGGACTTAGAAATATACGGACCATTTCTGAGCTCCAGGGAAGCGTTCCAGCTCGCTTCGCCCAGCCTCGGTTGCCCTCTCTCTGGCCCGTATGAATACTAGAGGCGCCGGGGGAGGCCGCCCGATCAATCCAGCAGGTCCGGTCCCCCTCCCCGCCCCCAGCGCGTCAGCCTCTAGGCCGGGGGCACATGGGGCTCCACGGAGCCTCCGCCCCCAGCGCCGAAACGTTCTGTTGCGAGACACAGCCGACCCGTCTGACTCAGTGGCCCGATACAGGAGGCCGTCGGCGGGCGGGTGGCGAGACTCAACCCCCAGCGGCAGCCTAGAAACGCATCCCCAAATGGTTCATTTGATCGCTCCCACCCGTACTTGGATAACTGTGGCAATTCCAGAGCTAATACATGCAAACGAGCGCTGACTGGGCCCCTTCATGGGGGCCTGCGGATGCGTGCATTTATCAGATCCAAAAACCCATCCGGGGGCCTCGTTCTTTGGTGACTCTAGATAACTCTGGGCTGCTTACGCGGCCTCGGTGGTGACGATTTGTCTTTTGAATATCTGCCCTATCAACTTTCGATGGTACTTTCGGCGCCTACCATGGTGACCACGGGTAACGAGGAATCAGGGTTCGATTCCGGAGAGGGAGCCTGAGAAATGGCTATCACATCCAAGGAAGGAAGCAGGCGCGCAAATTACCCATTTCCGACACAGTGAGGTAGTGACGAAAAATAACAGTACAGGTCTCTTTCGAGCCCCTGTAATTGGAATGAGCGTATCCTAAACCCATGGGTGAGGACCCATTGGAGGGCAAGTCTGGAGCCAGCAGCCGTGGTAATTCCAGCTCCAATAGCGTATATTAAAGTTGCTGCAGTTAAAAGCAATTCCTCTGCCCGCGATGCGAAGTCTAACGGTAGTGTGAAGGTTTGGTGCGGTGATTGCTAATACTACAGCACCAGAAGGAGGAATGGGTCCCTGTAACGGTTTTGCCTCGTATGCCTGAGTGGCCCAAGAAACAGGGCTTGGTAGGTGTGCCCTTCAAATATAAGCCTCAATATCGGTCTGAGCAAAGTGGAGAAAAATGGCACCTGTAGACGGTCTTTATGGGCCAAATTGTGGGAAGCCCCGAGTGAACCTGTTTGTTCCACAGCGAGTCCCCTGCCAGTGTCGCACAGAGTGTGCAACCGAGGGCCTTTCTCATTAATGAGGGCTGTAGAATGAGTGGGAGGCTCTTCTGGACAGTCGGTGAAATACCACTACTCTTATCGTTTCAGTGAGGTGGGGAGGCGAGCCCCTGACGGGCTCTCGCTTCTGATGTCACACGGTGCGCGAGCCATCGCGACCCGCTCCGGAGACAGTGGCAGGTGGGGAGTTTGACTGGTGCAGTATACCTGTCAAACTGTAACGCAGGTGTCCTAAGGCAAGCTCGTGAGGGCAGAAACCTCCCATGGAGCAGAAGGGCAAAAGCTCGCTTTATCTTGATTTTCAGTATGGATACGGACTGTGAAAGCTGGTGAACACAGGTTAACTCGAGGTGGGCATGGTTAAGGGTGTTTGTCCAGAGTTGGGCGTGGTGATGTCCAGGGCTATGTCCAGGGCGGTGTGGGCCGATCCCTCTGGACGGAGTAGGCCTGGCGGTCTGGCCCTGGGCGTTTGGGCTGAGTAGGGAAGTCCTGTGGTCCAGGTAGGCTGTGAGGCAGCAGAAGTCCCCCTGGAGGTCCAGACCAGCAAACGCTCCAGGGCCAAGACTTATTTATTTATTCCTTGGTGCGCCATGGGTTACAGAGAAAAAAAGAAATACTCCAGAGACTCAGTCCAAGCCGCTTGAGCCGGAGGGGGCCCCGCCTAGCAAACAACGCCAAACTTGCCATTGCACTTACTCGTGCCCATAGCAAGACACTAGTTTGAAAGCAATTGGAGTAATGGTTTGAGATACATGCAAATGACAGACAGACATTCCTGTAATTCATAAATAGATGACATAGTAGACATCGTAAACTTTAAAACTCCGCTGGTCAGAGTAATGCTATGAGGGGTTACATTTTACAAAAATATTTAGGGAAAGGTTGGCAGCTCTAATGATGAGAAAAGGAGAGAAGAAAAATGAAGTCCTAATGCACTAGTCCGAGTTCAAGTCCACAGATGAGGGAGTGTGAGTGTGTGTGTGTGTGTGTGTGTGTGTGTGTGTGTGTGCTTTTCTGAGAGAGAGAGAGAGAGAGAGGGAGAGAGAGAGAGAGAGAGAGCATATGAATGTGTGTGTTTTTTTTGGTGTATTGCTCACTTGCAATTTTAAATGAATTACTACTTAAACTTTCTACAACTTAATGTCGTGAAGTGGAGTTTAGGTACCTGTGCCAATGTAGGGCTATGTTGGATGACCAGTGTGGGTTTGGTTGTGTTCTGTTCTGTTCTTTTCTTTGTTTCAGGAGTGAGGACACGGCAGGGAGGCTAGGCACCTGGTGGTAGGGAATTTCTGTCTCACCGTCATTGCATTGTAGTGACACCGTGGTGTTCAGTGCAGTGTGTGTGTGTTCACGTGTGGTCCTCCTGACCCTCCTTCCAGAACGCCTCCCTGTGGTAAGTCTCTCCTCCTGGTTTATGTGTTTTCCATCATACCCATAATAACCTATAAGCCTACTTAACCAGTTCTGTGTGTATGTTGTTCTTTTTTCAGCTGTGTTTGTCACTCTCTTATTGCTTTTGCTTAATTCTGTTACCAACTTGGAAAAATAAAGAAATTATTTGTGTTTGTAATAAGAATCTGTCTCCTCCTTGCACGAACCTACCTTGTGCTGGTCCTTTAGTTAGGCTATCCAGCTATAATTATCAGTCTTTTCCTAGGGGTGACTTACTGTATATCCCCTAGGTGGCGTAGTCGGATGCTTTCGGCTCACTTCTGCTTTGCAGTACAGCCAGGCACAATACACCTAATCTACTTTTCTAAGTTTGAAATGATGCTAAAACTTTGGATATTCTCTGCCTTTTATGGACGGTTCATATACGAGAACTGTATTGAGGGCAGGAAACAAAAGCGTTTTGTTTTCATTTGTGTTGAACGGCTGCTGTGACTCTGCTTTAACTTGATAGAGTTCATGCCAGATGTTTTTTTGTACTTTTTTAGCATTGGACCGGAATCCGTGGAGCGTCATCATGTGCTTAACACTCACCCATCATCTGCCAAATAGGATAGGATGTTTGGGATTTATGATTTGAGCCAGACACAGCTGACAATAAGGCCTACTTATAGGCCTACCTGATGAGTGAAATAGGAGGCTACAGTAGTATACTGTAGGTGTTAATGGCATTCATTTATTGTATAATCAAAACTTGCATCGACAATCAGGATATGAAAAATGTGAATTGTATTAGTTTAAATGTATTTGTTACAAAAATAGGGAATGTGTATGGACTTATCGTTTATTGTTAATTGATATCACGCCTGTTCATGTTTTTCAATTCTTTGTGTCAGAGTATGTGTCAGAGTATGTTATGTCTCAATTGCTAACGCATACAATCAACATCAATATTCTATGTTGTTGGGAATGATGATGATATTCTCTGCCTTTTATGGACAGTTCATAACTCATCATCATTCCCAACAACATAGAATATTTCAGTTTGTGCAGAAGGTAATGATGGTCAGGAACAAATAAGCCCAAAACGGATGACCCTTAAGCTAGAAGAGAAAGTAACAATGTCTTTCCCCTCTTTTTCTTTTTCTGATGAATGACATGGTGTGCACTCAGTTTTAAATTTACAGTGGGATGTGTCAATCTCTCAGTTTTATTTTTACAGTTTTAATCCCAAAACTGATTAGTCTGAAAACGTCCCACTAACAAGAGAGAGTACAATGAAAATGTTTCAGATTTGTATTTAAATATGTTTGTTCCTCAACACAGTGGTGTGTTTTTTATTGAAAGTGTTTCAAGGATATGCCAAGCTTTTAGTTCCATTTTTAGAGTTTAGAAAAATCAGGCATGACACTAATGATTCTGAAAACACACACAGAGAAAGAAGAGTAAATAGGTGTAAACCACTTTTTTTTTACAATATGTCAAAGATGAATTAATCCTTACAAATTATTGCATTACCATTTTTTTTAAATATATATATACTTAGGCTAGACCTTTGTTGTGTGTTTGTGTTCTGCTGCTTTAGATAAAGAGAGCTGAAAAAGCCTTCAGACAGACATACTAACTTGGACAGTCTGGCAGGTTGTGTCTGGCAGGTTGTGCCAGTGTATGCAAAACACAGTAGTGCTTGATGTTGATTATTAGTTGCTCACATCATGTTTGATAATTGTTTTACAATTTTTTTTAGACAGACATGTAGGCCTAATGCCAAACTGTCACGTGACAAATACAGACATCATTGAAGGCCAACACAAGCACATTTATTGGCATTTTTTCGACAAATATGTGCTGTGCATACACCGCCTGAAAGGTACAGTCTTAAGTAGGCCTATGCAAGCCTCAAATTTATCAACTCAAGTTAATTTGTAGGCCTATTACAGTGAGAGTGAGAGACAACACTTACTTTTTGTATTGTTATTATAACAACAACATTATTATAGCCTATTATCTATAGCCTAATAATAATAATAATAATAATAATATAATCATTTCATAATAATAATAATATCGATTGACGTGCTATTTAAGTGCTTTAAATATATATATATATATATATATATATATATAAAAGAATAAACAGAATAAAAACAAAACAAATACTACCATATCAACATCGGCATAATAAAGGAAATGCATCTTATTTTTTTTTATTTTTTTTTAAACTACAATAATTAAAGCACTATACAAAGCAAAACCATTAATAATAATGTTGGCATGTTGATTGTATGCGTTAGTGTGACGACCCAGCCTTCCCATGCTGGTTTCGTCCCTGACCCTCCAGGTCTATTTGTTGGTCTGTTGGCTGCTGTTGCTGTTTGTGTGTGTGTACCAGCAGGGGGAGCTCTGAGTTGCAGTTGTGGCTAATTGGAGGCCTAATGACGCACAACATAAAACCAGGACCTCCCAGTCCGCGGGGGTCTCTCTCTGGCTTGGTCGGCTCGACAACCGGCTGCGTTTCTCCTTTGCTTTTCGTTTACTTTACGCATGACACTTGCGTAATATGCTGACATACACCACAGTTTTGCTTTGCTTTCCAATTACTGACTTTTGTATATATATGTTTGTTAATAAATCTTTTTTTGTTATATATTTCGGTGTGGTCTTCCCCTCTGTTATGTTTTGGTGGCCTTGAGCCAGGCGACCATTACAGTTAGCAATTGAGACATAACATACTCTGACACATACTCTGACACAAAGAATTGAAAAACATGAACAGGCGTGATATCAAATAACAATAAATGTTAAGTCCATACACATTCCCTATTTTTGTAACAAATACATTTAAACTAATACAATTCACATTTTTCATATCCTGATTGTCGATGCAAGTTTTGATTATACAATAAATGAACGCCATTAACAAACGCCACGGATTCCGGTCCAATGCTAAAAAAGTACAAAAAAACATCTGGCATGAACTCTATCAATATAACTAGTTAAAGCAGAGTCACAGCAGCCATGACACAAATGAAAACAAAACGCTTTTGTTTCCTGCCCTCAATACAGTTCTCGTATATGAACCGTCCATAAAAGGCAGAGAATATCCAAAGTTTTAGCATCATTTCAAACTTGGAAAAGTAGATTAGGTGTATTGTGCCTGGCTGTACTGCAAAGCAGAAGTGAGCCAAAAGCATCCGACTACGCCACCTAGGGGATATACAGTAAGTCACCCCTAGGAAAAGACTGATAATTATAGCTGGATAGCCAAACTAAAGGACCAGCACAAGGTAGGTTTGTGCAAGGAGGAGACAGATTCTTATTACAAACACAAATAATTTCTTTATTTTTCCAAGTTGGTAACAGAATTAAGCAAAAGCAATAAGAGAGTGACAAACACAGCTGAAAAAAGAACAACATACACACAGAACTGGTTAAGTAGGCTTATGGGTTATTATGGGTATGATGGAAAACACATAAACCAGGAGGAGAGACTTACCACAGGGAGGCGTTCTGGAAGGAGGGTCAGGAGGACCACACGTGAACACACACACACTGCACTGAACACCACGGTGTCACTACAATGCAATGACGGTGAGACAGAAATTCCCTACCACCAGGTGCCTAGCCTCCCTGCCGTGTCCTCACTCCTGAAACAAAGAAAAGAACAGAACAGAACACAACCAAACCCACACTGGTCATCCAACATAGCCCTACATTGGCATTGACACACACACACACACACACACACACACACACACACACACACACACACACACACACACACACACACACACACACACACACACACACACACACACACACACACACACACACACACACACTCACACTCCCTAACTAATTATAAGGACTCATCTGTGGACTTGAACTCGGACTTGTGCATTAGGACTTCATTTTTCTTCTCTCCTTTTCTCATCATTAGAGCTGCCAACCTTTCCCTAAATATTTTTGTAAAATGTAACCCCTCATAGCATTACTCTGACCAGCGGAGTTTTAAAGTTTACGATGTCTACTATGTCATCTATTTATGAATTACAGGAATGTCTGTCTGTCATTTGCATGTATCTCAAACCATTCCTCCAATTGCTTTCAAACTAGTGTCTTGCTATGGGCACGAGTAAGTGCAATGGCAAGTTTGGCGTTGTTTGCTAGGCGGGGCCCCCTCCGGCTCAAGCGGCTTGGACTGAGTCTCTGGAGTATTTCTTTTTTTCTCTGTGACCCATGGCGCACCAAGGAATAAATAAATAAGTCTTGGCCCTGGAGCGTTTGCTGGTCTGGACCTCCAGGGGGACTTCCGCTGCCTCACAGCCTACCTGGACCACAGGACTTCCCTACTCAGCCCAAACGCCCAGGGCCAGACCACCAGGCCTACTCCGGCCAGAGGGATCGGCCCACACCGCCCTGGACATAGCCCTGGACATCGCCACGGCCAACTCTGGATAAGCACAAGTTAACCTGTGTTCACCAGCTTTCACAGTCCGTATCCATACTGAAAATCAAGATCAAGCGAGCTTTTGCCCTTCTGCTCCATGGGAGGTTTCTGCCCTCACGAGCTTGCCTTAGGACACCTGCGTTACAGTTTGACAGGTATACTGCACCAGTCAAACTCCCCACCTGCCACTGTCCCCAGAGCGGGTCGCGATGGCTCGCGCACCGTGTGACATCAGAAGCGAGAGCCCGTCAGGGGCTCGCCTCCCCACCTCACTGAAACGATAAGAGTAGTGGTATTTCACCGACTGTCCAGAAGAGCCTCCCACTCATTCTTCAGCCCTCATTAATGAGAAAGGCCCTCGGTTGCACACTCCGTGCGACACTGGCAGGGGACTCGCTGTGGAACAAACAGGTTCACTCGGGGCTTCCCACAATTTGGCCCATAAAGACCGTCTACAGGTGCCATTTTTCTCCACTTTGCTCAGACTGATATTGAGGCTTATATTTGAAGGGCACACCTACCAGGCCCTGTTTCTTGGGCCACTCAGGCATACGAGGCAAAACCGTTACAGGGACCCATTCCTCCTTCTGGTGCTGTAGTATTAGCAATCACCGCACCGAACCTTCACACTACCGTTAGACTTCGCATCGCGGGCAGAGGAATTGCTTTTAACTGCAGCAACTTTAATATACGCTATTGGAGCTGGAATTACCACGGCTGCTGGCTCCAGACTTGCCCTCCAATGGGTCCTCACCCATGGGTTTAGGATACGCTCATTCCAATTACAGGGGCTCGAAAGAGACCTGTACTGTTATTTTTTGTCACTACCTCACTGTGTCGGAAATGGGTAATTTGCGCGCCTGCTGCCTTCCTTGGATGTGATAGCCATTTCTCAGGCTCCCTCTCCGGAATCGAACCCTGATTCCTCGTTACCCGTGGTCACCATGGTAGGCGCCGAAAGTACCATCGAAAGTTGATAGGGCAGATATTCGAAAGACAAATCGTCACCACCGAGGCCGCGTAAGCAGCCCGGGGTTATCTAGAGTCACCAAAGCACGAGGCCCCCGGATGGGTTTTTGGATCTGATAAATGCACGCATCCGCAGGCCCCCATGAGGGGGCCCAGTCAGCGCTCGTTTGCATGTATTAGCTCTGGAATTGCCACAGTTATCCAAGTACGGGTGGGAGCGATCAAATGAACCATATCTGTTTTAATGAGCCATTCGCAGTTTCACTGTACCGGCCTTGTGCACTTAGACCTGCATGTCTTAATCTTTGAGACAAGCATATGTTACTGGCAGGATCAACCAGGCAGCTGCTGGACATTGTGAACCGGGGGATGCGTTTCTAGGCTGCCGCTGGGGGTTGAGTCTCGCCACCCGCCCGCCGACGGCCTCCTGTATCGGGCCACTGAGTCAGACGGGTCGGCTGTGTCTCGCAACAGAACGTTTCGGCGCTGGGGGCGGAGGCTCCGTGGAGCCCCATGTGCCCCCGGCCTGGAGGCTGACGCGCTGGGGGCGGGGAGGGGAGGGGGACCGGACCTGCTGGATTGATCGGGCGGCCTCCCCCGGCGCCTCTAGTATTCATACGGGCCAGAGAGAGGGCAACCGAGGCTGGGCGAAGCGAGCTGGAACGCTTCCCTGGAGCTCAGAAATGGTCCGTATATTTCTAAGTCCACTTTTTTCTGCCGCTGGGGGTTGAGTCCGGCCACCCGCCCGCCGACGGCCTCCTGTATCAGACCGCTGAGTCAGACGGGTCGGCTGTGTCTCGCAACAGAACGTTTCGGCGCTGGGGGCGGAGGCTCCGTGGAGCCCCATGTGCCCCCGGCCTGGAGGCTGACGCGCTGGGGGCGGGGAGGGGGACCGGACCTGCTGGATTGATTGGGCCAACCCTGGTGCCTCTAGCATTCATACGGGCCAGAGAGAGGGCAACCGAGGCTGGGCGAAGCGAGCTGGAACGCTTCCCTGGAGCTCAGAAATGGTCCGTATTTTTCTGAGTCCACTTTTTCGGTGCACCTTCATTAACGTGCTGGCACCCCACCAGAGGGGGGGGGGTTAGGTACCCTCCTGGCCAAGGGGACCTGCCTGAGAAGTGTCCGAAGCCGTCGGGCGCTTTTCTCGGCGCTCCCCTGGCTTCGTTTCTGGAGCCTGCCACTTGCCCAGGCTATATAATTAAATAAATGAGGGACATAGTCTCTGGAGCGAAAAGTTGTCTCTCTGCCCATGATGAACCTAGGGACATAGTCTCTGGAGCGAAAAGTTGTCTCTCTGCCTATGATGAACCTAGGGACATAGTCTCTGGAGCGAAAAGTTGTCTCTCTGCCTATGATGAACCTAGGGACTTAGTCTCTGGAGCGAAAAATTTTCTCTACCCATGGTATAAATTCGCTCCAGAGACTATGTCCCTAGGTTCATCATGGGCAGAGAGACAACTTTTCTCTCCTGAGGCTATGTCCCTCATTTATTTAATTATATAGGCTGGGCAGGTGGCAGGCTCCAGAATTGAAACCAGGGGAGCGCCGCGAAAAGCGTCCGACGGCTTCGGACACTTCTCTGCCAGGTCCCCTTGGCCTGGAGGGTACCTAACCTCCCCCCCTCTGGTGGGGTGCCGGCGCGTTAATGAGGGTGCACTAAAAAAGTGGACTTAGAAAAATCACGGCACTTTCTAAGCTCCAGGGAAGCGTTCCATCGATCGCCAAGCCCCGGTTTGACCCTCTCTGGCGGATGGGAATACGAGACGCGCCTGGGGAGGCACCCCGACCGTCCAGGGTCGGACCCCCCCCCTCCCCGCCCCAGCGCGTCCGCGGACCTAATTCTGAGCTCCAGGTATAAGCATTCCAGCTCGCTTCGCCCAGCCTCGTTGTCTCTCTCTGGCCGATATGAATACTAGACCGTCCAGCGGATCGGGCCCCCCCTCCCCGCCCCAGGGCATCAGCCTCCAGGCCGGGGGCACATGGGGCTCCACGGAGCCTCCGCTCCCAGCGCCGAAAGGTTCTGTTGCGAGATTCAGCCGCCCCGTCTGACTAGCAGTCCCATACAGGATGTCGGCTGGCGAGTGGCCGGACTCAACCCCCACGGCAGCCTATAACGCATTCCCCGGTCCTCAAGGTCCACACACACGGACGTGTGTACCAGCTACCCACGCTGCGTACACCCGCATGGGGCAACCTCTCCGGAGGCCAATCCAGAGGCAACGAAAGCCCCAGCGCGGGCCGGGGACGGGCAGCTATCCAGCAAGCTGGCTGGTTGATCCTGCCAGTAACAGCTTGTCTCATAGACACTATAAGTGCACACGGCCGGTAAGTGCAGCGAATGGCACATTAAATCAGATATGGTTCCTTTGATCGCAGCCCACCCGTAGGATAACTGTGGCAATTCCAGAACTAATAGGCCTACATGACTGACATCTGCTTTAGGAACATTCTCGCTCAGCCACAGTTTTAGTTTCATAATTTGTCTTTTAAAAGAAACATTGTCTAGTCTTCGGCGTTATCATTCATAGCCAGAACTGTCAAGTAACGAGTTATAAGCTACAAATACTTTGTTACCTTACATAGGTTACCTGCTGGCTTTCAAAAACTAGCCGTCTAATTTGACAAAGCATATGAGGTAAGTGGAGAGTTTGTTAATATCAGTTGATTATTTACACAATATAGTAACCTGTTAACGTAGCTACTAATGGCACACGCAATGTTTGCTATGGCTAGATACTAGATTACATGACATGGGTTTGCTAGCGGTATATTGTTGGTGGGCACTGTGAGATTTGAAATTCAACTTTAGCCAAAAGTTATCTGAGCTTATATTACCGCTGTATGCGATATTTGTAAGTTAATTCTGTAAAGATATAGTCTACTTGATAGTGCATATAGGCTACTGTAGGTGACCATGCGCCCGAGACCAAAACTGGGCCTAATCAAACCGTTAAGTTTGACTATCAATCTGATTGATATAGATACAAGGTTTATCTTTTTAAAAAACGGCCACATTTAGTTTGTCTTTTAATTTCCCGGGGACAGGCAACCAAAAACGGGAACACCTGGTCACTCTAGACATGATCTGTAGGCCTATGAGAGTGCGTGCGCCTCTGTGGGGCAAATCATGTCTCCAACTACCATATCAGCCGAATGCTGTTTACAATGAATCCTAGAGCTCCAACTACCATCTATCAGCCGAATGCTGTTTACAATGAATTTAGCTGGTTCGAATTTCGACTGTCTCATCAATAATGCTCCTTTTCAGTCATGCCAGCAGCTCCTTGTCTTAAGCTATCCTAAAACAGCTGTAGGCTAAGGGTCTATATTCTGGTCTGCTCAATATAACTGCACAGACCAGTGAAACTGCTCCCTAACTTGTAGTCTGACCTTCATTCATGCACTTCAGGCATGACATTTAATACAGCGGAAGTCCTAGATAGTCTGAGTTTGTGGTTTTAGAGAAATAATATGAAACTCAATCTGTGCCTGTGCATTCATTTTTCCCCACAGGAGAAACAGCCGACTCGTCTAGAGAGGTAGACTACACGCAACTTACTTCAGCAGCCCTCAAAAGGAAGTCATCCACTGAAGGTTCTTTTTTTTCTTGATTACTGTAATCACCTGGATTAATCATGAATTTTGACAGCACTAATGTATACTGCATATAGACAACCATACAAGGGAAATAGCCACTAAGCCTGCCCTGGGTATACTAATTTTCTTGGCCAGTTTTGTTATCTTACATCTGTTGCCCTCACAAATTCCTGCAGGTGGCTAAGCTTGGATGTACATTTACATACTAATAGGTTATTGATAACATGCCCCTGAAATTTGACTTTTACACCATTAATACTTAAGCAACTAGTCATATCTTCCGTTCCATGAAACACATGTTTATGCTCAGTAGTACACATATTGTATCTGCATTGTTACTAGCATGCGTTCATGTTCAGTGGACATACAGTATACAGATGAAACAGATAGCTAGTGCATCCCAAATTTTTCAACACTAACATTTTAATATATCATTTTAGTCATTATGGGGTGGGCTAGTGGGGTAGTGCACTATCGGCCCCTGTGCCGTGGCCTCAACTTTTGTCCTTAATGGCATTTTTTCGCTTACATTACTTTTACTTTTATACTTTAAGTAGTTTTAAAACCAGTACTTTTATACTTTTACTTAAGTACAAAGTTTGAGTTGATACTTCCGCTTCTACAGAAGTCGTTTAAAACCGTAGTATCTTTACTTCTACTTGAGTAATGAATGTGAATACTTTTGACACCTCTGTTCATAGCCCGAAGGAACAACTACAGCAGAGAACCGTTTCCAAATCTCGCAAAACTCTACGAGATCTTGCTAAGCTTTTGTATCAAGCACTGATGCTGTGCCAGTGTGGTTGTTCGTCGTCACGTCAGCCAGAGGATCCAAGGACTGCATCAACCAGAAGTAAGTGAATTATCTTTTTATTGAGCCTTGTTAGTGGTTTAAAATTGCAACTTTAAATGCATCTAACTATCTGCTCATATAGTGTTCATTGTGAATGTTTCCATCTGTCAAAGTAGAAAATGCTGCTATGCATTTAAAAACACTTTTGAACAAAAAAAAGTTTGACATATTTCCATGCTCAAATAGACTCTAGAATGCTTTCCCTCTGGAAAGATCGCTTTAAGTTTCATTGCTCGCCTTGTGTCCTTCTCTATCAGCGAGTGACAGCACTCATCAGCAGCCTGCCAACAAGGGAAACAGCGATAGCCAGCAGCCCACCAGCGAGAGGGACATTGCGCCACAACCCGGCTCTACGACGCAGTGTCGCAGAGCGGTCGCCGATGTCACGATGGACGTGATGTCGAGGGAGGAGATTCGGAAGGTGCAGTCGGAGGACGCCATGCTCAGCAGAGTGTGGGCATGGATTGAAGCTGGCCAGCGCTCGATCCAGAGACCAAGGTGATTCATTCGCAGGCCTTTCACAGTGCTCGCACGCTCCGCTACAGCAATACACAGTCGGAGCTCCCATGGAGAGGGTAGCCATTGATGTCGTGGGAACCGCTGCCGGTCACAGAAAGGGGAAATCAGTAGGTGCTCTTCAGGAGCTGATTGATGCAGCAGAGAGTATGGGGAATGATGATGAAGAAAACGACACAGGTGAGATACTTTAAAACAATTGAACGATTTTCTCTCAGTTGGAAAATGTATGAAGTTTGACTAAGCTGCTAATCACATCCTTGTGCCTCTTTTTCATAGAGCATGGGATCATGAACTTGCAGGGATACTTCTCTTACTCCACCTGATTCCACCGGTTGCACAAGGCTGCTAAAGACCCGGGAAGATGTCTGCATCCATGGCAGAGAATCATGTTGTCATGTTCTTAAAGGTTGGTGAATGATTCTTGTCGCCATCAGTTCTGCATATGTGCCGCCTTTTAGATTAGGCCCACGTCAGAGTGTTGCCCTCTGTTGCATTGTTTCTTTCTAGCATTCAAACAATGTAATTGTTGTTGGTCAAAATATTTTCTCCACTCGCCTACCAGTGTATGGTGCTTGTATTGAGATGTTCTCAAAGTAATGCCGACGCCTCATTTGTCATTTAAGCTAAACGCTGTTTACCCACTTCTCAAATTTCAGAAATAGAGTTTATACACCTCCTAAAAGAGTTTATGCACATGCACAAAATGCGACCTTTAACATTCTGAAATCACACTACATTATCCAGATTTACACTATGTAGGCTACACTCATCGACACTCTTGAATCATGCTATTGATATTGTCATACAAACATTCTGAATGTCTTTTTCATCATCTGATATGGCACTTTAAGCCCTGCATTAATGTGAAAAAATTCATTCACAGACTGGAAACAGTGTACAAGAACATCTGGATGCCATACAGGAGAGCAAGCAGCCATTCCTCCTTGCAGCTGGACCCAAGAAGAACACCATCCATGCACAGTACATTGTTCTCGACAAGTATGCCATCCCATGCATGTCAGCCATTGCAGTTGGCGACTTTGATGAACTGCTCAAGAGTCATTTTGTGTTCGGTACGTCCTACAACAAAGTGCTTCACAATATGTACACTTTTATCCACGAAATAGACGTCGGCCAAGTAAAGGAAACACCTAGGTATAGCAGAACTAGGGGCAAGGGAGCAATACAAAAGGGCAAGGGAACAATAAAAAAAAGATGTTGTGCTATGTTTGTGGTCTTTTTCAGGGTACAGAAAACACTTAAACAGAGTACATTGTGAAATTTCAAATAATGTGCAGACAGTTGTTTGTGCTGTTAGTCAGCAATATTCTGATGACAATCGGCCAACTGATTTGGCTACATGCCCTAGTACAAGTTCCTGTGACTTTATTACAAAACGCTCAGCTTTTGATTTATGTGGGTCTGCTGTGGCTCAGTTACAGATGGCAGGTGTGGGTCAATGTGCCGTAAATTCATTTGTCAATACAATGGAAGAAGCTGCCCATGAAATTCAAGCGCATGTACTGGAGCTTGCTTTTAAATGTCTTTAAATATCTTTATTCTTCACTTGATCAGGCCACAGCAACCACCACCAGCTCCTATAAGTCTGCACTCCCATACAGGTCATGCCCAATGTCCGTGGGTTGGGTCAGGTGCCTGCCTTCAGGGATGTCATGTAAGGAAAGGCTGGTGAGAATTGATCATTTTGTGCTTTTTTAAGTTTCCCCCTTTTTATCTGGGCTTTTTGCTGTTGTTTTTTGTTCAGAATACTCTTGTGTGTTTCATGGATATTATGTTCAAGCAATACTGTAAAAAAAAAAAAAACTGTTCTATCATAGCCTACTGTAAACAGTATTTATACTCTACCTCCTGTAGTGAACAGTAAAAAAAAGGGGAAAAAATGCTTTTTCCTGGAATTCTTTTGAATGTGAACATTATGTGGACATTACATGTGGACATGCCGCCTTGAAACAAAAGGATTGAAAGCAAAGGATACTGTTACAAATCTCGGTGTATTAATCGACAGTGATCTAAATTTCAACAGTCACATGAAAATGATAACTAAATCAGCTTTTTATCACCTCAAAAATATTGCCAAACTGAGAGGGCTAATAATGTCAAAACATGACTTAGAAAAACTCATTCATGCATTTATCTCCAGCAGGGTTGATTACTGCAATGGGCTCTTCACAGGCCTTCCTAAAAAGACTATCAAACAGCTTCAGATGATTCAAAATGCAGCAGCTAGGGTTCTCACAAAAACAAAAAGAACTGAGCACATTACTCCAATTCTTAAATCTCTGCACTGGCTTCCAGTATGTCACAGAGTTGACTTTAAAGCACTACTAATTGTTTATAAATCAGTAAATGGAGCAGGACCTAAATACCTATCAGACATGTTTCAGCAGTACACACCTTCTCGTCCTCTGAGGTCTCAGGAGAAAAACCTCTTAGTAACACCTGCTGTTAGAACTAAACATGGCGAAGCAGCTTTGAACCGACTTTCTGATGACATTAAAAAGGCCCCAACTGCAGCCTGTTTTAAATCTAGACTTAAGACCAAATTGTTCTCAGATGCTTTCTGCTAACTGTCTCTAAATTATTCCATCTGGAGTCTTTTATGTTAATTATTCCTTATTGATTTGATCTTGATTTATGCTTTGTTTTTATTTTCCATTATGATCTTTTTATTATTATTATTATTATTATTATTATTATTATTATTATTACTATTACTCTTTGCCCATCTATGCTTTTGTCTGCTATAATTACTGTTTGGTTTTTGTTTATGTAAAGCACATTGAATGACCTCTGTGTATGAAATGTGCTATATAAATAAACTTGACTTGACTTGACTTGACATACAGTTCCCAACCAAGAAATGTAGTGTAAAAATGCTGGATTGCATGTTTTGCATAGCCTGACGAGCCAGACCCACATGCCGCCGCTAGGGGCGTCTAGATTTATGTTTTGCATGCAAATACCTGTAAAACTGAAACGTATGCAGTTTTTGTAATGTCAGCAGTAGCCAGTATTTGGACACCTAGTGCACTCTAAATGACTGCATGTATCTTGTGAAGTGAAAACAAGCTTCATTCTTTCATTTTGAGTCAGGTTTTCAGTGTTTTGGTAAAGTTAGTGTGTGCAGAGAAATGACGAGTTAGTATGTATCAAAATATGGTGTAACAACATGGAATGTGTTTTTGAGAGGAAATTGATCCATTTGGCCGTGTTTTGTAGGCGTGAGTCTGTGTTAAGAGTTTCGAAAAACTATCTGAAGTATGGGTAAGCGCTTGTAGCGATTGAAAAAAAAAACTGCAAAGCGTTACACGGACCGAACACTGTCTGTGTAGTAGATCAAACAGTAGGCCTGAAGGCATGACAGTAAAAGAAAGCATGAATCAGATTGGAAAGAATCGAATGAATGAATAGACTGTCGCGCATTGATGACGTCAATTGTTGTATCCACGGACATGGCGGCAGAAGGTTCTGAAGACCTCAGTGGCAATGGAGAAATGGATATTCCAGAAGGTTAGGTTAATTTTATTTAAGAGAGCATGAAAATATTGTATTTTCTATAACTGTCCGCTCTAACTATGGCGTTTCATTCACTTGGAAAATATCACTTATTAGTTAGCGTCCTTCTTAAACACGATGATGGCTAACTAGCTCACAGGCTAGCTGGTAACGTTATCAGCAAATGCCACATTATCTTAACATGAGCCAACGTAGCTAAAGTTCCTCTGGTCTTCCAGGAAGTGTGTCACTATTAGCAAAGCTTATATGTAGAACCTTTCTATTAACTATTAATAAGTATTTACATTAAACACTTGTCAAATGTGTTGAGCAATAGATTCTGTGTGGGACTGTGCTAGTTTAAACACGCAACATACCATGAAGCTATTAACGTTAGCGAGCTAGCATAACATTTGTGGCCACAAACATTTTTAAAAGTTAGGAGTTCGTTAAAACAAATTGTTTACATAATAATAAAATGTGTCTGGTGCTTGTTCGGTGGGAAATTAGAAGTCATTGATGTCATTCTGTTCACCGCGAGTAAATAATAGCATTCAAACAACAAATAAAGTAGTTCGTAATAATATGCAAGAAACATTTCTACAGCATTAGGCTAGTTATCACTATTCTGTATTGTTTCTCAGCAGAGCTCGGAGACTCTGAAGCCTTTGTGGCTCCAAATCCTGAGAGTCAGGGTTGTGTTGACACCGGAAGTGCAGTGATGGAAGCAGCCGAGGCTCCTGCACCTTACACAATGCCCGCGGTGGAGGGCGACGAGGAGGATGAGGGCGAGCTCCCGGTGGACTTCGAGAGGCTGTGGAAAGCAGCCCACGACAATCCCCAGGATTTCTCTAGTTGGACAGACCTGTTACAGTACTGTGAACAAGAGGTGAGAACTTCAAGATTAATCAATCTCTGCATATTGATGAAGAGTTTGCTGTAATTGTAATGCATTTCTTCACATTGAATGTAGATGGTCAGTTCTCAAGCTATATGCAATGCACTGAGTGTTACCATCTTTTGTAATCTTACAGCACTTTGATCAACTGTTGTTGTTTTTTAAATGTGCTATACAAATAAATTGACATTGACATTGACTGGAGCATTTGAGACCTCTCACCTACCTGTCCTCCTTCCTCTAGGGTCACATGACTGCTTCCCGCAGGGCTTTGAATGCCTTCCTGGTGCGATACCCACTGTGCTATGGCTATTGGAAGAAATTTGCAGACATGGAGAGGCGAGCTGCAAATAATGTCAAGGCAGAGGAGGTAAGAGAGAGGATGTGCATTGTATTGTTTGGTGTTGGTGATGTCAACCCCATTGTGTACCTTTGGGCACACTGAGGCACAGTCGTGTCCTGAGGATGTTGTGAGTGAAGAGAGCGGGGAAATCTCTGTGCTCTGGTTGATCGTCTGTGTGCTTGTTGTGTTGCAGGTGTGTGTGCAGGGCTTAAAAGCTATCCCTTTGAGTGTGGACCTTTGGATTCACTATATCAACTTGTTACTGGGGACTCTGAACATGAACCTGCCTGAGTCCACACAGCGCATTCGCAGGTATGCAGTAGTAGTGCAATAATCCTGTCTGTCGCTCCTCATGTGTCTGTCCACTTTCAGTGAGCATGTTTAAGACCCCGTCCTGTTTTGTTGAGGGGACGGTAGGTTTCTCCTCTTAGGTTTTAAATACCTTGAGAAGAAAAATGGAAAGCCCATGTTGAAACCTGTCAAACTGACCTAGCTCCCCCCTGATGTTTGCTGCAGCGTGTTTGAGGAAGCTGTGGAAGCGGCTGGGATGGACTGGCACTCTGACCGGCTTTGGGACCTGTACGCTGAGTGGGAGAAGGAACAAGGGAACCTGAAGGCCATGACTGTGGTCTACGACCGGGCACTCAGAATACCCACACAGCTCTACCGAGGACACTATGACAAGTAAGGCAGCCTCACGATGTTCCACTGACTGAGACCTTGGGCATTAATTGCCTTTAAAGTGTGATTAGAAGTGGCAAGCTAAAGGTGTTAATGGAAATATCATGAGCTGTACACAATCGAGGTATGTTTTCTCGCTGTGATGTTTTGCTAAGGCAATTCTTTTACATAAAAGATGTCCCTCTGTCTACTTCTTTGCAGGCTGAAGACTCACATTAGTTCCAATCCGCCTCAGGACATTCTGTCCGCGGAAGAATATGAGAATCTGCGAGCAGAGTATAAAGAGAGCCAAGCTCAGGGAGAAGGATCCAACCCCACAGAGGAGGAGGAGGAGAGACCACCGGGAGAGGAGGAACCCGCAGACAACGACAACGGCAAAGACTCGGTAGTGTGTACCACCTGCGAGTGTATTCACCTCCCTTGTCTTTTTTCCAGGGTGCAATTCTTCATTTCTCTGTTTCATCCAATTAGGAAGAAGCTGTGCAGAAGATGCAGGAGCTCCTCCTTGCCAGCAGGGAGAAGGTGTTCCAGGACAACGAGGCCGAGGTCCGCAAGAGGTGGACGTTTGAAGACGCTGTGAGTATCACTCTGACTCCCCTCAGTACACAGTCTTCAGTTCAAAGTGTGCTGTGGTGGTGATTTGGCTATTCCACATTAACCATTAACCTGTTCCTGTTTGCACTAGATCAAAAGGCCATACTTCCACGTCAAACCACTGGACAAGGCTCAGCTGAAGGGCTGGCAGAGCTACCTAGACTGGGAGATGGCCGAGGCCCAGGGGGCCAATGAGCCCCCGGAGGGCACTGAGGGGGCGTCAGCAGAGGAGCAAGAGGTCCCAAAGCCAGCAGCAGGCATCTCGGACCACAAGCGAGTGCTGATTCTGTTTGAGCGCTGTCTCATTGCCTGTGCCCTCTATGAGGAGTTCTGGACCAAGGTAATGTACGGGGCCGTCTGGTAGAAGACAGAAGGAGTCTAGCACAGGATTTTGTTCTAAAAGGGCGAAAGTTAAACCTGGCGTATTTTTATGTGTGTGCAGTATGCCCGTTACCTGGAGCAGTCGAGTGTGGAGGAGGCACGGATTGTGTTCAGGAGAGCCTGTGAGGTTCACCTGCCCTACAAACACTCCATCCACCTGCTGTGGGCCACGTTTGAGGAGAGGCAGGGTAAGAAATGTACACTATGCATATGAAGGTGACCCTTGGATAATGAATGAAATAATTAATAATTTCCTTAAATCCTCTTCAGTGCTGAGGTATATACAGTACCCTCCAGAATTATTGGCACCCTTGGTAAAAGTTGACTAAAAATAGGTCTAAAAAATAATCTTTAGGTGATTTATTGTACTCCCACAATGAAAACAATGAGGAAAAATACACCCTGCAAGGGAAGCAAATTTATTCTGAGAAAAAGGAAAATCTCATAAAGAAATAAATGTTTTTAATAAAAACACGTCACTCACAATTATTGGCACCCCTACTTGTAATACCTTCTTAAACCTCCCTTTGTCAATAAAACAGCATGTAATATTCTTCTCTGACACCCCATAAAGATTGAGAATACAAAGTAAGGGATTTAAGACCATTCATCTTTACAAAACCTCCCCAGATCGTCCAGATTGCTAGGTCCACACTTGTGCATTCTTCTCGTTGACTCATCCCACTGTTTTTCTATGGAGTTTAGATCAGGGGACTGCTATGGCAATGTCTGAAGCTTGATTTTGTGTTCAGTAAACCATATTTGTTTTGATCTGTGCATTTGTTTTGGTTCATTGACCTGATGAATGATCCAATCATGACCAACTTTTAGGGCCTTGGCAGAGATTGTTTGATTTCCTTTGAAAATGTTCAGGTTTTTCTTGGTGTTCATGATGCCATGCACCTTAATTAGGTTCCCAAGGCCTTTGGGAATTAAAACAGCCCCACAATAGCACAGCCCCTCCACCATAATTCTGATTAGGCATGGGGTTAGTTTTAGTATAGTCATTCTTCTATGTACGCCAAAGACACCTTAAGTGTTTTTAGCAAAAGAGCATAATTTTATTTTCATCTGACAATAGACCACACTCCCAGACATGTCATGGTACCATTCAGTAACTCCTGCCATTTACATTGTTCATTAAATGACTCTACTGGCTTTAACCTGACATGCTGTCTAAATAATCTATTAGCAGTGAGGTCACTTTTGAAGATTTTTGGGGGGGACTTGGTGACCCCAAGATGATAGCTTTGTCTGTAACTCTCAACAGTGGTTCTTATGGATTTTTTTGCCTATCATACCATCCTCCATACTGTGCGTGGGAGCAAAATAGCCATGGGTCTTTGTCCAAGCATGTTTGCCACATTTCCAGATGATTAGAACCTTTTAGTCATCATTTTAACTGGAAATATAGGCATTTTCAACAAAATACCTAGTTTCCATAGACATTCTCTTACTTACAAATGTCAACACAATTTCCTTTTATTTCAATTTAGTGTATTCTCTTGTCTCTCCAATGTTGAAAAATGACTAGAGGATTTAGCCTCTGAGTGACTTTATTTTCATACCATAGTGAAAAAGAACGTCATGAACTACTTCTGAAAGTTCACAGACACTCTGATTTACTTTAAAACGTTGCATTTACATAGGAAAATGCTCCTGTTAAATGTTGTACATAATATGTTTCAGGGGTGCCAATAATTGTGAGCAAGCTGTTTTTGTTAAAAATATTTATTTCTTTATGAGATTTTCCTTTTTCTCAGAATAAATTTGCTTGCCTTGCAGGGTATATTTTTCCTCATTGTTTTCATTGTGGGAGTACAATAAATCACCTAAAGATTATTTTGTATACCTATTTTTAGTCAACTTTTACCAAGGGTGCCAATAATTCTGGAGGGTACTGTAACTATACAGGTTTTGTAATGCATTGTCTTGGTATATTCCCAATGCCACAGTCCTATTTTATGTTCTAAATGTGATGCTGTCCATTACGTTAGCATGTCTGGTGCTTGCTCTCATTGCATACTGTGATTCTTCTCCTGCAGGAAGCTACAGTGAGGCGCAGCGTATTCTGGAGACCCTGGAGCAAGCCATGCCGGGATTGGCCGTGGTGCGTCTGCGCAGGGCGGGGCTGGAGAGGCGATTGGGCCATCTGGACCGGGCGGAGACTCTACTGACGGAGGCCCTGGAACAGAGCAAAGAGAACCCCCAGCTGCACGCCTTCTACTCGATCAAACTGGCCAGGCTGCTCTTCAAGCTGGGCAAGAATGCGACCAGAGCCCGCAGTGTCCTTCAGGAGGCCATAGACCTCAACCCTGTGAGTCAAAGTCCACCACTCACTGTGGGCATGGGCCATGGTGGGCAGTGATAGTGTTGTGGCCAAGGATCTTGGCTAGCAGTAGTCACAAAAAGTTATGGGTTCAATTACTCACTGCCACTGCTGTGCCTTTGAGCAAGGCACTCAACCCCAAGTTTCTCCAGGGATACTGGCCCCTGCAAAATGTTGCTTTGGATAAAAGTGTCATCTAAGGCTTAGTTCACACTGGCAGTCGAAATCCGATTTTTTGCTTATCTGGATTGTATCTAGCTTGAATTTTGGGTAGTCTGAACGGCACAAAACATGAAATGCGATTTTTCCCATGCTGATTCGCACCACATCCGGAGGTGGTTTCAATATCACTTACTATCGGATATTACAATCTGAACAGTCGAACCACTTGAATAGAATTTCAACGTGCCCCTTTCGTCATTTGCACTGCGACAAACAATTGCAACGTAATTCTGAGTGACGGAAGTGATTGATTGATTAATTGATTCAGCGCGTGCGCCAGGGCTACCAGCAAAACAAAAACCAACGTCAGACTCAAGTCATCATTTTATGGTGAAACATGAAAAACTGTAACGTTAAGGGTGACAACGAGGTGTTTGCGCCGCGGATACGCATAATAGCTAGGAAAATATAAAAAATAAATCCACTTTCATCCATGACGACTTGGTTGTGTACCACTCTACCTAATGAATCCAGGTGTGTGTAATTTATATCGGATCTGAGCATTGCACGCCAAGATCGGATGTGATTGGATGTGATCACTTGCAATATGCAATGAGAACAGTCAGTCAGAAAGATCAGGTTCTGATTGGATATGCAAGACATCCGATTTCGACTGCCAGTGTGAACTAAGCCTAAATGTATTAGTAGTAGAGCAGCCGTGGTGTACTGGTTAGGGCTTCGGGCTTGTATACGGAGGGTTGCCGGTTCGATCCCTGACCAGTCCACTGCGGCTGAAGTGCCCTTGAGCAAGGCACCTAACCCCTCACTGCTCCCCGAGCGCCGCTGGTTGGGCAGGCAGCTCACTGCTCTGGGTTAGTGTGTGATTCACCTCACTGTGTGTGTGCTGTGTGTGTTCACTAATTCGGTTAAATTGGGTTAAATGCAGAGAAATGAATTTCCCTCACGGGATCAAAAAAGTATATATTCTATTCTATTCTAGAGAAAGGTGTGCATATAGCTCTAGTCAAGTCAACCCTCCATGGGATTCAACTGATCCTTCAGAAATTGCATGTTAGAGACCACACAGTTTGATTAGCATTGCATAGACTTGAGAGTTGTGAAGGAGTCTGTCTTAACCTGTGTAACGTGGTGTTTGCTGTAGGACAACAGTAAGCTGCACCTGAATTTGCTTGAGCTGGAGGTGTCGGGAGACCCGCGCACAAACACCGCCGCGGTGCAGCAGTGTGTCACTCGAGCTCTGGCTGCCCCCCTCTCACCCCGGACCAAAATCCTCTTCTCCCAGCGGGGCCTGCAGTTTGCCGAAGACTTTGGCACCACCGTCCAAGGGTAAGCCGCGCCGCACCACACAACCAAAGAAAGAATACCTTCTGCAATCTGATCTTTTTTTTAAAAAAAATCAAAAACCCGAAAGGGGGTCTTGTTTGTCCTTGAAGTTGTCATTGACACGGACTTGAATGTTCTGCTTAAGGAGTCAGGGTTTGCCCCTTGCTGCTCTCAAACTCTTGTCCTATACCTAAGTAGCATCTGCAGAGCATCAGATAGCTGCTACAGCAGTGTCCACTGCTAAAGGCAAGTGAGTCAGAGCATCTCCTACACTGACACCTTATTCATTCCATCCCTCTCCAATCATGCACACCTGGCCTTATTAATACTTGTGTGTATATATGTGTGTGTGTGTATATGTGTGTGTGTATGTGTACCCAGTGAGGTGCACTATGGGGTCACTTCACTCACTGGGTGTCCTGTGTTCTCTCCCAGTGTGCTGACCATGTATGAGGAGCATCAGAAGCTGCTGAAGGAAATCGGCCCGAAGAAAAGGGGAGCAGAGAATGGGTAAGACTGACACTGACACTGAGACTGGGCATCATGACCCTAACCTCACCTTCTAAGAGTTCCACACACCCAGCCTCTGGTTTAACAACATCCACGATGATTATACCAATATACCAGCAATACTATAATAATAATTATAAGTGGTGATATAGTTGATGATGTTGATGATGTTGATGATGAATGAGGACAATTAGTTTAACGTTTGAATAATCCCAGGGCCTTTTCATTTCTCCAAAATACTATTCAGGGCAGTGAATGTTGAAGTTAAGCTAGTGCCGTCATCTGTTCTGTGTTTCTCGGTGCCCGTCCTGCAGAGATGGTGATGACCCAGAGAAAGTGAGCCGCACAGATGATGGGTCTGCCTTGGCCACTGCCCAGACTGCTCCACCCACTGTGCCACCTGTTCCCATGACGGCGCCCCCTCCTCCCATGATGGGGGACATGAGCGGCTCCTACGGAAGCTACAGCAGCTGGTATCAGGTACGAGGAGCTGCGAGCACGTCACTACTGGTTAATTCATACTTTATTTAACAGGGACAGGTCATAACTGAACCAGATTATAGCACAGAGGCTAATTTACATCTGTAGTCCCTGAGCAGGAGTTGATGTTCTAAAATGTTCAGGGCCGGGTTTCCCAAGCCCCTTTCACATTCACCGAATTTAACGCTAAATCAGCCGAATTTAACGTTAAGGCTGTTCCTTTCACATTGACGACACGGGGTGGGGAGTCAACCCGCCTCGGCAATCCAACCCGTCTCGGGGGGTAGTATCAGAGCCGAGCCGTGTTGAATATGAAAGGAACAGAGGTCAACCCCGCTATTAGGGGTGTGTGACTGATGACGTATTTGGCCAGGCAGGAGGTTAAAATACAGGAAACTCACAAGAGACTAGGATAACTTTAGCTGCTGTGTCCACTGTCCATAGATATATGTGTGTCCAACAATCACGTTTTTTATGCTGAGAGAACCTCCTTTTCTCAGCAGCACTTCGGTCAAGTGTTTATTGTTGCTAGGTTACCAAAACCGTCTGCTGCCAGCAGCACGTCTTTTTAGAAAGTTTGCCTAATGATAGCTAACTAGCCAACGAGCTAACTGTCAGAGCAGAAGTTGTTCAGGACTCAGCACACTGAAATATGACTTCGACAGACAAAAGGACCTCATTTGGCATTCAAATAACATAACAAGTGGCCCGCCATCATTTGGAAGCTAAACCACGTAGAACTAGCATGACAGTTGTGTTTATCAGTTTATCTCCGAGGTCCAAGGCATGCTTAACGTCATTGTTCACTCCCAAATTGCGTGTGACGTGCTGCTAGGCAACGCCTCCCATAACTCGCCTCTGAAACCGGCTTCAGACAACCCGGGACCAGAACACGTCTACCTTTCACATTGCGAAATCCCCTGAACCCGCTATTTCTTAAACGCTAATGTATCGTTTCTGAATGTGAAAGGGGCTACAGATTCGTTAAGAAGCTCTTAAGAACCCTTAAAGCTGCCGTCGGCAAGCCTTCAAAATTCCAAGTCTAAAGTCGGAAAATTCAAACTGATACAACTTTCAGGTCCCTCCCCCAACCTCTACCAAGCTCCAAACTGCCCCCCAAACCCCTCCCCCTCTGGAGACGAGGTTGTGTACGTGAGCAGCAGAGTAGCAGCGGTTGGATAGCAGCGTGTGCACAAGCTGTGACTGACAGGTAGCAATTCCTCCCCCCTAACGTTATTGCTTAAACAAAATAGGGAGCGCTCGATTTTTGCAAGCAAGATTACAGGCTTCAGAGGGAGCTAGAGAATTTGGGATTTTTCCTAAACAGCCTATTCAATATTCTACCTCCAGAATCCCATGACCGTTCAAGCTAATATGACAAAAAAAATGCTGCCGACGGCAGCTTTAAGAACTTCTTAGGAGCGCTCTAAGAACGCTCATAAGAAGTTCTTGGCACTTAAGAGCTTCTTAACGAATCTGGGAAACGTGGCCCAGACCAATGTCACGGACTAAAGCAGTCAAAGCATATTTCACCACTATCAGCATTTATTTATGCCCTTTGGCTTTCTCTCTGTCTCTCTCCCCAGCAACCTCAGTATGGAGGCTATGGAGGATACCAGAACCCATGGAATCAGTATAATCAGTATTACCCACCCAGCTAGGCTGAAAGGCCTGCATGACTCACGGCAGGCCACAGGAATTCTGGGATACTGTTTGGTTTCACGGAGATATGCACCCATTCACTGTCGCAATATCCCGGGAAGTGATTAGAGCACTCCTTAAAAACAACGCCTGACCAGGAGTAAGAATAAGGATCAAAGTCATTCAAGGGTTTGAAGTGAAGCTTCACGGTTTTATATTCATTGTTTTCTTCTGTGACACATTGTTGATAACAAGGAACATCTAATATCAGCTCCACATTGTTTTAAGATATGAAATATTTTAACAATGTAGTCAGTTCCAAAAGCCAGACTCCTCCCCTTCACTGAGATTTTAAGGTGTAAAAAATGTGTTATTTTCATAGAAAGTCTCATTTTACATTGAAATGTTAAAGTCCCCAAAGAATTGGTCTTTATGTGTCAATTCACCCATGTTTTAATTCATGCTGGGTTTCTAATCAGTAATAAGGAGCGCAACCATGGGTGTTTTAAATCTTACATCATTCCGGCAGAAAACGTTTTTGTATGTACAGATATTTTTAAGATTTGAATGGTAAATACTCGCAAAACATCTCTTGTGGTGATTTTAGTGTAGTCAGGACTACTCTCCCCTCCCTCCCTCGCATTCTTTAGCCAGTGGATCAATTGCTTCAGTTGCTTCAGCTAGTCATGATGTCGACTACCCCCCCTGCACTGAAACATCCGTTTGTCCAGCATACATTTGTCTGTTAAAACTTTGAAGTAAGAGCTGCCTTTGTTTTACTTTTGTACCTTTGGCTAAGGGAGTAACTGGTAATGTTTTGAAGAGGTAACGATTTGTATTGCTGTATTTGGGCATTGAGGAGATAAGAGTTGCTAAGATGCTGCACCAAACCGAAGTCATTCTTAGAGTAGAGATCTGGACAGAGCCAGCAGGGTACTAGGTATTGTCATATCTGTGTGAATTTACTGATCAGCAACGTTGAGACAGATGCTGCCTTGTTCAGTCACTCGTTATTGAGTGCTCCAATACCATTCCAACCTCTTCTGTTGTATGCTTTATTGTTGTGCAGGCAGTAAAACCACATGTTTTACACACTTGTAGACATTTATTTTTACAAACAGAACCCCATAAGTGACCTGCTGGCTGTTTTTTTTATTTGAATGTCTTTCATGCAAATGTGTTTTTTACACAGTGCTCAATAAAAGTGTCAGTATACCACACAGGCATGTCTTCCACCAGTCATTTAGACAGTGTTGAGGTTGATTTGTTGCTCTTTGCAGGAAGACAAGTCCTGGGAAAATATTGTTGATTTATTTCAAATGGCAAAATGGTGGGTAATAAGCAGCTGAAACATCATTATTCCTGACAGCACCTGGAAAATAGCCCATCATCATATCCTTTGACTTCCTGGGATGCTGTTCATTTATTTACTTCACAATTGTAACAGAATCATAACTGTACCTCATCTGTAGGTGCTTGCTCTGTTTTGATCAACTCCAGTATTTAATAATTAAATAAGAAAACAAACGTGGCGGAGGGGGAAGTCCATTGTTGAGTCAGAAATACTCTCCATGTCAGCGGTAAAACAGAATCTGGAAGAGCTGTGTCATTGGTTTTGTCTCTCTGGAACCCCTTTACTTCTTGGTAACAACGAGGACTGCGGAAGGCACCAAACCTATCACAACAAAGCACATAATACGTTAAAAAAAAAATTGCATTGATATTTGGTTAGGCAACCTCACTTCTCTAATGGACTCCCTGGTCCTGGTTTCTCACCTAGTTCCCGGAGCGGCTTCTCCATATCCATCTCAGTGTAGACGTGGCGTGGGTATGGCGACAGCAGGCCGAAATCTTGATCGCTGCCTCCGTTCATTTGTATGTAGACCCGCACGGCTGCCAGTGGCTCCTGGGCTTTGAATGTGGCTGTGAGTGCTGACCCGTCCAGCATGCGCACCTGGACATGGGCATGAGCTCAGTTATACATCTCATTTATTCATTTAGCAGATGCTTTGATCCAGCGTGACTTACAGACAGAGAATAACGTCCAGGTTAAAGTGCGAAGGAGACCTTCACTATGAATTACTACTGCATCTATCTATCTACTATTACAATCCTTCCTGACTAGACGGAGTAGGCGTGGGTCTCTTCTGCTTCTTTACCTGTATCCTGCACTCATCATAGTCCTTCTTGGCTGGTGGGGGGCCCTGGTTGTCTGAGGGGGGTGGTGAGGTTGCCTCAGGCGGGGGAGAAGAAATGCCAGTCCCTGAAGCGCCGCCACCAAACTAAGACAGCATGGATGGGGTTAGTGCGAGGGTGTTGAAAGAACACGGTATGGCAACATATTTCAATGAGTAATGGATAAGACCGGCCAATCAAGAATCCAGGCACATTACCTTCTGAGCTCTCTCCTCTCGATCACGGGCTATCTTGTCTCGGACCCGCTGCCTGAATCACACAGCAAAGACAGACATTTAGAGGCATGGGTGGAGCTTTTGTATTGTTTATTTTGATCAGCATATCATGAACCTTCCGAGTCTGGCCCGTTTATCACTGGAGGCATCTTGGTCCGATCAATACCGGCCAGAATCTCTACGGCAGTGTCATAATGCCTTGTGCAAGGGAGCTCTTACTTGGCTAGCCGATCCTCCATCTTCTCCTTCCTCCGTTGGTCGGCCAGCTTCTTCATTTCATCATCCTGGAGTTTGGACTTGATCTGCAGGAGCTCCTGGCCCTGCTTCCGGCGCTGCTTCTCCCGCTCCACCTCGTCCTTGCGCTCCCTCTCGCGCCGCTCCTCCTGCTTCACCCTCATCAGCTCCTCCAGTCTGGGACAAGAGACGGGACCAGAGACGGGACCAGAGACGGAACCAGAGACGGGACAAGGTGGTTTGGGTTTTTTTCTTTACTGAGACCATCCCAGTAATTCTCATGAATGAAGTGACCAAAAATATTCACCAACCTTTTCACCTGTGCATTCCTTTCTTCCTCTGTCATGGCTTGCCTGCCATCTCCCTCTTGCATCAGTGCGTTCATTTCCTGCTCCATAGCTATCACAAGTGAAAGATCAGATGAGTTTTGGGACAGACAGGCACAAACTGAGATTAAGGTGTGTGACACCATGGCAGCTCATGCCAGATATAATAAATGGCTCATCACCTTCTGAAGATTCTGACGGTGGTTGTGCTGCGCTCTGCTGATCAGTCTCTCCGCCTACAACATTCCCTGCGGCCGGCACGTATGGCTCATCGATGTCTGGGTCGTTTTCGTGTTCCATCAACCTGGAGTGAGACAACCCTGAGTGAACAACCCATTCAAAACATGTTTACAAGGAATAAAGTAATCGTGGTCTAAAGATTCACTCACCAGTCCATTGCTCTTTCTATCCCCTGGTTTCCCGTGTGCGCCACAGCCTTCTCTCTAAGAATAGATAAACAAAACGCCTCAACTGAATATGGAAACATCCGGACTTCTGTGATGAACAGAATGTAACAGACAACAAATACTGAATCTATTCAAATATTAAACTTACGCTCTGTTTCGGCTGAACCCCATCTCAAGCAGACTCTCTAATGTAGTGCATTCGGCCATGGTTCTGAGGATATTCCAAAATGGTCAATAAATATACAGCCTACAACTATAAATGCTACAACTTTGGTGCGACCACCCTAGCTTGCTAGCTGTCTGTCTGAATCTCACTCTCACCAAACCGGTACATCAGTGAAAATCACTTATAGTCTTATCTCAGAGGACACATTACTAGATAGTAAAGTTAACAAGCAAAATCACCAATTATCGCTCAAATATGTCACATTATTATGATGACAAGGATATTCATGTGCAGTTTCAGAGATAGCTATAGCTGGCTAATGTTAGCCGCAAACTCATTAGCTAAAGCTACAAAGCTAAGCCAACTAGGATAGTAAAACCAACTGTTAAGTTGACAGTTGGGCCGTAAAAGGTGGGAAACGAACTTGAGTCACAATATTTCACGTTACTGAAAGTATATGGCAATTCAAATATATAATGATACCACGAACTTCAAAGCAGGGTGTCTGGGTCTCCAAGGTAAGCAAGCGCTTCTCACATTGGGACAGGGTTTCGTTGTTTCCCCCGTCGGTTTCATGCACCTACGGCTAGCTGACGGGGACAATCTGTACGTCAGTTACAAAAAACTCATTTTCCGGGACGAATGAATCAGCCACTTCTCTGAGTGCCCAGTCGACTTTTGTTAAAGGTATTTTTATTAGGCAAGAGGAGCCAAAACAGAATCCGACAGAGCAAGTTTTAAAGATGATGATGATGATGATGATGATGTGTGCGCGCGCGCGTGTGTGTGTGTGTGTGTGTGTGTGTTGACATGACTTTGACTTCTTTGACAAGTATAGCCTACATTAAATGATCAAATAAAATAAAATAGATCAGTCATTAAACATAGATGCTTGAATGCATTATAGGTGCAGTGAAACAGTTTTCAGTATCATATTCAACAGGGCTAGGCCCTAGACCCAAACAAGCATCATTAAGGCATTGGCTACTGTTGTTTTGCTTTTGTTGGATTACTTTGGATTTCAGTTAGCAAAAACCTGCAGTTAGTAGATTTTTTATTGTTGTTGATGTTTATTTTATTTCTACAATTATTTATCATCAAAGTTTCAACTGTGAAGTTTGTGTTGAAACTGTGAAGTCTACAAGGCCATGTTTAAGATGTATGTTTAATTTGCCATTTACAGCAGGTCTTGGCCTGTTCAGAGCCTCTCAGAGATTAAATCAGGAGTTCCCAAACTTTTTTTGGCAGATAACCCTATTTTGATGTCATAAAACGTTGGTGACCCCAGTCAGTCAAAGCATGTTGTGAGAGCACACATCTCATTTCTGCTGTAGCCTATAACATCCAGTCGAGAGTGGTATACTTTGATTTGCAAGTATGATTACATCAACTGTCTAAAATGAATTAAATAAGCCTAGCCTATATAACAAAAAAAATACTATAACCACATTTATTACACCAGTGGTTTTTAAACTGGGGATCGGGATCCCCATGGGGTTGCCAAAAAGCAGACAAGGATGTGCTGGGATATTCAGTTGTCCTCCTGAATGTTCACAGCGTTTGTACTGTTCCTCCAAAAGTGGGGGCTCTGTTTACCATGTCTCTTGCAATGAGCTCAAAGCTTACAGAACATCCAGCCTTCTTATCCCACAGGAGAGCCAGCTATAGCCTACATTGGATAAGTGGGTTATCCATACTATCCATTGGAAAATAATAAATCAGAATCTCAAAGACTTTGGTGTTGACATACCCTAGCTATGAGAGAAGACATTTTCTTGTCTCCACCACACAACAAGTTAAATATATTTTTGCTGTTTGGAGAGAAGCAAAACTTCTGTTGATTATCTCGCAAGAGGATGTCTTCCATGTCTCATTCGACCATAAACGGTAGCCAAGCATTCGACATCATGCAGCGTTGCGCAGATCTGACTGAATGTGATGCATGCATGCTGGACCTTTCACGTCAAGTCAAATCTGCGCAGCGCTGCATGGTGTCGAATAGGAGCTGCCCATAGATATACGGAGCTGCCTGTGTTGTGCTTGAGTAGAACTACCCTAAAACGCCACAAGAGTTCACTAGTGATACAAAAGATGAGCTCTTGCAAAATTGACTCTTCAAGTCAAATGTGCCTAAGAGGTAGGATTGCATGTATTAAACATTATCTGAAGACTGAAATTAGGTATCAGAAAATAATAAAGAGCCTGATATTACAAGGTTAAGTTTGTATTGTGTTTTTATTATTGTTAGGCCTATTATTATTAAATACATTGGTAAACATATATTTGCTTCCCCTCACTTTATATAATAATATATATATAATATATAGTATTAGTATTGCATAGTATAGTATACTAAAATATACTATATTGCTATTCTCACTACTGTAACACTTTTTGAAATAGTTCACTATTAAATTAATTATTGTATTGTTTTAATTTCTATGTGACTTTGGACAAAGGTGTCTGCCATAAGATATGACCAGAGAATGTCAAATAAGTGGCATAATCATACTGCTCTGACTGCCATTGCAGGACTTTTATTTTGACACGCACCACACACCTCAATGCCACACGCGGTTTCCTCTGTGGGAAAAAAATGCGAGAGGTGGCCTAATGGCACAGCTAGCACCAGAACGTTAACGACAAAGTTTCGCTCTAGTGGTACGGTACAGTCACGAGAGAACAAGCCGTTTTCACAGGTAGACTTAATTAAATGCCATTTCCGGTATATAAGGACGTTTGACTATTCCTTCTATGAGAAATCTGCTGTTTCATTCTCTGTTTACCCTGCGGGACACACGACGACATTTCTTCACTGTATGAATCAGCCGTAGTTGCGCTGCTGTAGGAGGGGTGGTGGTAAGCTAGCTACATTTACTGTCAAAACCTGAAACTGAACAGTTGGGGCGGACATCCTCATCATAAGCACTTGCGTTTTAAAGTTCCTGTTGTATCGGTGAGTGTCAGAGTCTCATCATGTTTAGCTGGTCCAAAAGAGACGGGAAAAAAGATCCAGAATTGTTTCAGAATGTCTCAGAAGGGCTACGTCGGTTGTACCGAACAAAACTCTTTCCACTGGAAGACGCTTATCGTTTCCATGAGTTCCACTCACCGGCACTGGAGGACGCCGATTTTGACAACAAACCCATGGTACTCCTGGTTGGTCAGTATTCTACCGGCAAAACAACCTTTATTCGGCACTTGATGGAGCAGGACTTCCCAGGTATGAGGATAGGCCCAGAGCCAACTACAGATTCATTTATCGCCGTAATGCACGGTGAGCAGGATGGTGTGATACCTGGCAACGCCTTGGTGGTTGACCCTAAGAAACCTTTTAGAAAACTCAACGCATTTGGCAACGCTTTTCTGAACAGGTGAGTGTCCTTTTATTAGCCACATCAAAGCCATTGTACCTGTGAACGTCATCATTGAACAAACTTTCATAGGCCTACGCCAACACTAACTTTGAAGGTTAAACTAATATAAAGGGTTCTTAATTTTGGTCAGACAGACAGTAAGTTATCTTTATCCAGATTTGTCACAATTTCTTCGCTACATGTCAAGCTTCTCTTCATCACAGATACCCGACTTATAAGTGTGAAGCTAGAAAATGTTGCCTGGCTATTGTAAAGCATCCTGTCAGGTTGTGGTCTTAGTGGAGCATGTGTCGCTGCACGGGATAGGGTTGGTGATCGTTGTGTTCTGATGACAGTTTTGGTGCTTTTTGGGTCCACAAATCGACGTTGATTGACATTAGGCCTTGTTTTCCCCGTAAACACACGGCCTCCCTCTGTTCAGAAACTTTTTGTCCATGATCTCATTCTGAAGTAGGCTATTAGATAATAGAAAGCGTGTGTGTTGGCGTCTACAGATTGTGCAACACCTGTTTTAGATCGTGTTTGTGCCTGTGTATCCGTATATTTGTCATATTCAACGGGCCCGTGCTTACTTGTTACTATATGGAATTGAATAGTCATATAAGATCGAGGCAGCAACTCAGAAATATTGAATAGCAGCTGGCCTTATTACTCACACCCTTATTGTACACACACACACACACACACACACCCATATTGGTCACACCCATGGCGTAGTCGGATATGAGGTGGCACCAGCTGTCAAAGAACTTGTCCAGTACAAATGGAAGTGACCCAAGTTCAATCCTAACCCAGTGTTTTGGGGGCGAGTCCAGGTGTTTCATCTCCTCAAGAGGATTGTTATTGCCTGGGATTAGACACTGCCCTCATTCGCCATATGCTAGTTAAGATTAGACTGTTTCCGACTGGCGCCACAGGATTACACTGTAGTGTGAAGAGAGAACTTACACCAGCTGAGTCACCATTTCAAGTTGTGCAAGCTGGTCTGATGGCATCCTCATAAAGTGGAAGTATGACAACAGTTATTTCATTTTCTTCAGACTACCCACTGATCTAAAAGTGGGTCTTCTATAGATGTGCATCTTATTATGGCATTTGAGGCCTCTATCTATAGCAGCTTTCCAACTCAACACATTTGTAGTCGTCACCTGAGAGGCCAGTCAGATTTAATTTTAGTGTTCTCTCAATCAAAGGGAATTACAGATTGCTCACAGCCAGCTGCTTTGCCAAACATGATTCATCAGTATGTGACGCAGAACAAAACCGAACAGGACTTGGACTGAAATGAGTTGACTCAGGAGTTTGTGTTGTCGCCTGTCACATGATGGTGTGGGTCCCGTCAGGAGGAGGCAGACAGAAGCCATGTGTGGTGGTGCTGCAATCCAGGGGCTCTGCCATTCACACACACACACACACACACACACACACACACACACACACACACACACACACACACACACACACACACACACACCCCAACACAGCTCAGCCAGGAAGCCCCTCTAAAAAGAGAAGCTGATGTGGAAAAAGTCCACGCTGAACTATCTCTACCGTGCTGAACTATCTCTCTTCTCCGTTCTATTGTTTGCACTTCCTCAACACGGCTGATGACTTTGCAGAAGGGTCTTTTTGAAAAGCTGACAGAGAGAGAGAGAGAGAGATCAAAGACAGACACAGAGGAGGAGAGGAAATGGAGAGAGGGAGAGGAAGGATGGATCAGAAAAGGGTGGAACTAGGATCAAGGGGAGATGAAGGATATGTGTTTTGGCGCTTAGAGGCCCTGAAAAGCATTTTTGTGATATTATGAATTCATTTCATAAAATCCAAAGCTCAGGTGAAGGATGTCATACAGCCGATGTAAACATTATCTCCTGCACGCTAACTGGGCTTCATGCTTTCCCACTTTAACACAAGCAGAGTGAAGGAAGAATAGCTTTCCTGAGACAGATTCTGATAACCACTTTGGAAAAATCAGGCTTTTTTGCCCCCCCACTGAATAGTTTTCATAGTTTCCACTTTTGGTTTGGGTTTAAATAAGCCCTGTTCTATTGGCCCCTCTTGTACAAAGAATGTTCTGGCATACAGCGCGGGTCTCATGACTAGGATCCTCATCTGAGTATTAGCTCCAAAAGAGCGGACGTCCAGGCTGGGGCACTAGCGGTCGATTTGGGAACAGAGAAAACTTTTAAAAAGTGTAAAAAAAGAGAGAGAGAGAAAATGTTCCAAAGAAACAAACCGCTTTCTAAAGACCAGACCACAGTCTTGAGATAATTTGGTTTGCACCTCTCTGTTGAAGTTTGACCTTAACCCGATCTTGCAGTATATACAAAATACTCTGAGAATGGTATGTCTGCTGCTCTGTGTCCTTGTGCAGCTGCCTTGATCATGAAACTTTCCATTTAAGAAAACAAAGTGGGGGGCTGTCCACACAAAGTTCAGCCATTTAATTTGGATGGATTGAATTTGACAGAAGGGTTCTTTTTCGTTTGGGCTGGATGGATCGCTGGAGACCGGCACATCTAGGGTTTGAGCCCAGTTTAACCGCCCGGCTAGGCATTTCAAGTGTTTTCATATTAACCTACTTGTTACCCCAAGGAGGAATTTAGAGTGTACTGGCAATGTGTGCATGTCAACTGGGCCAGTTTCTGTGTGATGGAGAGGGTTTTCCCCTGAAGACTTAGATGTGAGCTGTTGCTTAACCTCCCTAAACCTGTTTGTTTCTTCATGCCTCAATTACTCTCACCCCTCCTTTCTCTTGCCTCTGTCACCTTTGCCCCCCCACCCGCACCCCAACAGGTTTATGTGCGCTCAGCTGAACAACCCGGTCTTGGAGAGTATCAGTATCATCGATACTCCAGGAATCTTGTCTGGAGAAAAACAGAGAATCAGCAGGGGTAAGTGCACTCGGTGCTCGCTCTCTCTCTCTCTCTCTCTCTCTCTCTCTCTCCTTTTTCTCCTCTCACTGTTTTCTCTTCTCCCTCTCTCCTCCCCACAGTGTCCCTACCCTATCTTGACCTCTCTTCCCCATTCCCTTACTTCACTCCCTACTTTCTATCTTTCATGCCTAACTCGTGTAACGTTGCTTTGTCGTACATCAGGATGCAAACTAGTAGTGGGTAGCTCCCGCCAGAGTTAATCATGATGCCATATTTGCATGTGGAATCCTCCACAAGGAAAACAATGAACTTCAACAGCTTATTTCCTTAGTTAAGTGGAGGACAAGTGGTTCAGTGGTTAATGAAATGTTGATTTCATACGGCATACACATATGCTTTAAGCAGTGTGTCTGTTATCCGTCAAAGGAGAAATACCCAACAATAACTAGCGCTGCACGTTTTAACCTGAGTCAGCATACGCTTTTAGTTACGTTAGTGAAAAAAAAGTTGAGCGTGAGGGATTTTCTCATGCAGAAGTTCATCCTCTTAACTCTTTTGCCTGGCTCAGCATTTGTTTACGTTCCCGCCCTACAATCACTGCTATGGCCAGCACAGAGCTGTGGTGATTTGAGACACTACAAGCTCTAAAAGACAGGTCTGACCATGCCCTTGACTGTGGGGCTGTAGTTTGCTCCTGCGTTTGCCATAAGGCTCACTGGCTTCCCTGTGTGTTGTGTACATTCCACTGCAGCTATCTGCTGATGGATATCAGCACGGGCTGGCACACCTCTGTCATGCCACGTGACCCCCCCCCCCCCCCCCCCCCTTAAGCCCCTGCCTGCCACGGCTGTGGTGAGCGCTCACCATTCTCATGCTGCCAGGGAGGTGCTCAGTTCCGCCGGGCCCCTTTCGGCACAATCAACCGCAGTGCATTGCACAACAACTCTAGCAGAGTGAACGCGTCGGTATAATGCAAAAAAAAATCACCAGGGCCTTTCCACTGTGTGTCAACCTTCATATACAGTGAGGAGAACATGTATTTGATACCATGCTAAAGTTGACTAAAAAGAGGAATATAAAATCATCATTTGACAATTGATCTTAATGTCTTAATTCAAAAATTGAGTAAAAATAAAACCGCTAACTACCCCAATTTTCTTTGTGAATGAAGAATGTTTCGTAAATAAATAAATGTTCTTCCTAAATGCTAGGGGGAAGGAAGTATTTGACCCCCAATGTAACCCTATGGGAATTTAACACATAGGGTTAACATTGGGGCAGGCAGATTTTTATTTTTTAAGGCCAGCTATTTCATGGATTCAGGTTATTATGCATCCTGATAAAGTTCCCTTGGCCGTTGGAATTAAAATAGCCCCACGTCATTACATACCTTTCACCATAGCGAGAGATTGGCATGGTGCTTTTTGCAGTAGGCCTATTAGCCTGTTTGATGCTCATTGAGCTCAATGCAAATCAAACAGGCTAATAGGCCTACTGGAAAAAGCACCATGCCAATCTCTAGCTATGGTCAAGGGTATGTGATGATGTGGGGCTATTTTAATTCCAAAGGCCAAGGGAAATTTATCGGGATGCATAATATCCTAGATCCATGAAATAGCTGGTCTTTAAAAATAAAAATCTGCCTGCCCCTATGTTAACCCTATGTGTTAAATTCCCATAGGGTTACATAGGGGGTCAAATACTTCCTTCCCCTAGCATTTAAGGAAAACATTTATCTATTTACGATACATTCTTCAATCACAAAGAAAATTGGTGTCCTTGGCGGTTTGATTTTTACTCATTTTTTAAATTAAGGCATTAAGATCAATTGTCAAATGATGATTTTATATTCCTGTTTTAGCATGGTATCAAATACATGTGCTCCTCACTGTATATATTATGTACAGTCAATGGTGTCTAACTGAATGGAGAGAGAGTGAGTTTAGGATGACTTAAAAACAACTCTTAGTGAAAGGATTTGACCTGTAAAGGCAAAGGCATAAAAACAATAGTGTGTATATCAGTGAGCGTGAAGAGATGCCTATTGGAATGTGAGGGAGTGAAATACAGGTGCAAACCGAGAGAGTGTGGAGGGCAGACGTAAAACAAAGGGTGAGAGAATGGCGGAAAAACGACTGACAGCAACGGAGCAGGAAGTGGACCCAGAGTGACGGTTAGGGTGGAGAGAGAAAAGGGAGAGACAGAGAGGGGTGAATGGTAGAAAAAGAGAGAGAGAGAAGTGAATGGATAGAGAGAGAGAGAGAGAGAGAGAGAGAGAGAGAGAGGGGTGAATGGACAGACAGAGAGAGGGGTGGATGGAGGATGTGTTTGGTCTGTGACAGGCCCCTCTTTGTGTGGCCCTGATCAGGAGGCTGGGGGTAACCTGACACCAGGAGGAAGATGCCCTTCATTCCTCAGACAAGGCAGCCATTTTATTACCCGTCAAACAGCAGAGAGAGAGAGAGAGAGAGAGAGAGATACAGCTCCGCTCCAAAAGCTCTCACCCACACACACACACACACACACACACACACTCACACACACAGGCACAATCACATTTGGAAGGTTTATGGGGAAACTACCTTGTCTTGTCAGTGTGTTACAGAACTGGATGGCTCATGAGAGGGCGAGGCTTTTGAGCCTCGAAAGGTCAAAGTCACTGTCCCAGCATGTGGAGAGATGTCATTAGACCAGTTATTATGATGCTCTTTTGTCCTCCATTTGTCTTTGGCTTAGCCTCCATTTGTCGTTAGCTTCTTCGCGTCGCTTCTGTTCTGACTGATAAAGCAGAGACCGAGAGCGGATGTGAGTGTGTCAGTGAGTGCAGCTGAAGGATCACTCAAGTGCACAAGTCATTCTGCAGAAAGAATGTTTGGGGCTTTACCCCCAGGGACTCTGATCTTACCCCTCTCCCATTTTGAAATGCTGCTCTCTCTCTCTCTCTCTCTCACTCTCTCTCTCTCTCTCTCTCTCTCTCTCTCTCTCTCTCTCTCTCTCTCTGCTCGCACTGTTTTCCTAGACAGCCGCCTTTGTTTCTGTCGTTGGTTATTAGACGCTGTCATCATGTAGTCATTCCTGCGTTGCTGTGTTTCATACATGCATAGACACACACCACCTCGCCCGCCGCCGGAGGTGTTTGCAAAGGCAAATTTCTTTGTGTTTACGTGGCCTTGCACTGCGAGTATCGTACCAACTGTGTCCTTGACGGATCGGATGACTCTCCTCCATAATCAAAACCATCATTTCTTCTCCCCCCTCAGCCTGTCTTGCCTCTCCAGGGGCGTTTTTCCCCTCGGCAATTTCTCAAGGGGGAGTGAAAAACAAAGGGTTCCTTTAGTTTAGTTGTAGTTTACTGTGCGCTGTGTTGGTGCTGATTTTCTCTGTGTGTGTGCGTGTGTGTGCGTGTGTGTGTGAGAAAGAGAGAGACTCCAGCCTGAAGGCTAACGGTGCAGCTAGTCCCTGAAACGCCTTGAAGGCTAAGTACCTCATTGAGCTCTGTAATTACCCTTATCCTGTGTTTTGAGTCGATACAATGTCATTTCGGTCCTTTTAGTCCCCTCATTTTCACTCTGCTGTTTACAGTTTCACACAGGCTACGCTGACAGTAGCTGAGCTGTAGAGAATAGCTCGGAGCCAGCCGCCCCTCTCCAGGGGCCCTCCGGCCTCACAGATTAGCGGAGTGTGGCCAGCAGGCTGTGGATTAGGGGGTTGAAGTAACTCTATCTGGGCGCAATGTTCTGGCCAAAACAGACCCCCCCCCTCGCCCCCCTCCCCTCCTCCGCATCGTCCACTACCACCGTCGGCTCCATCATCTGACCGAGTCTGATCCTTCTCCCTCTCTGTTCCGCCAGGCTATGACTTCGCCGCCGTGCTGGAGTGGTTCGCCGAGCGCGTGGACCGCATCATCCTGCTGTTCGACGCCCACAAGCTGGACATCTCGGACGAGTTCTCGGAGGTGATCCGCGCGCTCAAGAACCACGAGGACAAGATGCGCGTGGTGCTCAACAAGGCCGACCAGATCGGCACGCAGCAGCTGATGCGCGTCTACGGCGCCCTCATGTGGTCGCTGGGCAAGATCATCAACACGCCCGAGGTGGTGCGCGTCTACATCGGCTCCTTCTGGGCGCAGCCGCTGCTGGTGGCCGACAACCGCAAGCTGTTCGAGGCCGAGGAGCAGGACCTGTTCAGCGACATCCAGGGCCTGCCGCGCAACGCCGCCCTGCGCAAGCTCAACGATCTCATCAAGCGGGCGCGCTTGGCTAAGGTGAGACGTTTGCTTCGCGGCCGTTAGAGACGAGCTGCTGCGGTCACGTCGATAACGTCAAGTCAATCGCCAGATCTGCCTCTCTGCAGCGGTGTGTTCGAGCCCCCGCCGTAATTTGATTCAGTTGACGGATTGCTTCAGAAGGAGCTGAATGGTTTGCATTAGCCGTGCGTGCCGCTAAATACCACAGAGAGGCAGCGCGCCAGGCAGCCCCGGGTCTGGCTAACGTCTGTGAGTAGTCTGCATTTAAGGTGATCGGAGTGCTGGCTTGGCTTCCTGCCTCGGCCTGCCTCTTGAAACTGTCAGGCTTAGCCACGGCAAGACGCTGTGTATATCATTGACTGCGTTTCTGTAGTGGTGTGCAGTTGAAGATAAACATGGTATTTTTTCACTCCCCTCTCTGAACCGTAGCCTTTTATTTTCCACTGCCATCAGAATCATTACAAGTGATTCACACCAACATAAATCCCTGCTTCAGCTGGCATCAGTGGCATGTTGAGATGAATCAGGGATCATACGCTCAGCCCATGTGGAAGTGGATGGAAGGTATTTATAGTAAACGAAAGGAATTTGGTCGATGTTTATAAATGGGTGGTATTTGTTTATCTTTGCACAGGTGCATGCTTATATCATCAGCGCCTTGAAGAAGGAGATGCCGAGCGTGTTTGGGAAGGACTCCAAGAAGAAGGAGCTGATCGCCAACCTGCCGGAGATCTACGCCTCCATCGAGAGGGAACACCAGATCTCACCTGGAGACTTCCCCAACGTCAAGAAGATGCAGGTAAAGATACTGACATACTGACCACTGAATCATGTGTATTAGTCAAGTTCCCTTTTGTTTTTTAATGAATCCGCCGTATCGTGAACTGATTCTGTGGACGGCCCCTTCTGACTGCCGTGCTGTCTAACTGATGAATGCGGATTGTCATGACTGGTTCTCCCTTGTTCCCGTAGGAGATCCTTATCAATCAGGACTTCACCAAATTCCCAACGCTGAAGCCCAAGCTGCTGGAGGCTGTGGACGACATGCTGGCCCATGACATCGCCAAGCTGATGACCCTGGTGCGGCAGGAGGAGGCCTCCATGCCCACCCACACGGTCAAGGGCGGCGCTTTCGAGGGGACCATGAATGGCCCGTTCGGAGTCGGCTACGGCGAGGGAGCGGGCGAGGGCATCGACGAGCTGGAGTGGATCGTGGCGCGCGACAAGCCGTCCTACGACGAGATCTTCTACACGCTGTCCCCCGTCAACGGCAAGGTGTCCGGGGCCATGGCCAAGAAGGAGATGGTCAAGTCCAAGCTGCCCAACACCGTGCTCGGCAAGATCTGGAAGCTGTCGGACGTGGACAAGGACGGCTATCTGGACGACGAAGAGTTTGCGCTGGCCAATCACCTGATCAAGGTGAAGCTGGAGGGCCACGAGCTGCCCGCGACACTGCCCGACCACCTGGTGCCACCCTCCAAAAGAGGGCAGGAGACCAATTGAACGAGGAGACTGTGTTAACCAGGAGACCGCGTGGAGGAGATGATGGATTTCATTGCAGTGTGGGTTGAAACCAAAACAAACAAAAACAAACAAACAAACAAAACATCAACTGTGCCAGTGAGAGACCTTACATTCGGTGGATTTGCTCTTCAGAAGGGTTGGTACAAAACAAAGTGAACTTTGAACTTGTGTTTAGGGGTACGTTTTGGTGGTACTGCAAGGGACAACTTTTGTGAATGAGATGTTACACCTCATGCATTTTAAGAGAAAATCCAGTTCTCATAAGAGTGCTAAATGTGATTAATATATATATACAGTATATATATATATTAAATATATATATACATTATACATCACCCTTTTTTCAGAGTTAATATGTCTAACTTATTCTTTTTTTTCCTCTAGAGTTTTGTCGGTTTTGTATTTTCAATGTTTGACAGCTATGATAAGTTTATTTCTGTTCATTTTACTCAAGTTTTTCTCAGTCTTATTAAAGAAGACGTATACACCTTTATGTGCAGTTTGCAGTTGTGCTTTGCTCATATAGGACTGGGAACTCAAGTCTTCAAAAGCTTTCACTTTCTGCTTCAGAATAGACCACTGTGTTATGTATGTTACTGAACGATGTCTTAAGGGTGACATTGATTGAGCTGTGTTTGATATCCCCATACATTAAGTATTTGCTGTTCCAAGATCTGTCCAAGTGCATCGTTATCAAACTCCATTCACGAATGCATGATTTATGTCTTGTGAGAAGATTTGACGTCCGTGATGTGTAAGTCATTGTACATCCGGTTCAAAAACTACCATTAAAGACGTATCTAAAACCAACACACACCAGCATGTTGTTCAAGGGGGGAGAAATCAATGTATGCTTGTGTCACTGTGATCATGACTATCTATGGATCTGCTTGGTTTGGGCTTTTTTTTCTTTTCTTTTCTTTTCTTTTTTCTTTTTTTTAAGACGCTGTGCCGGCATCAGTGGAAAAATGGGACCAGGCCAAGAATGTGAGCAATGCACTGTAACTCATCTCTTGTCTTATATGTGACAGTGTGTCTCCATGACACACACACACACACACACACACACACACACACACACACACACGCCTTGACATGTTTGAATACCATTTGTGCCATAGGTCTTAGGAAATGCAATGCTTTACATGCTTGGCTTTTTGCTATGAGGTGTTAATTGGACACTTGTATCTTCTCACAAGGGTGACGATTGGCCTGTTCATCTCTCTGAACTTTCAAGTCTCATGTATGCTTGAAGTCTCGTCTAAGACCAGACTAGAGCCTTGATTTCTTCACACCGCTTGAACCACAATGGGCCGGTTCATTTACAGTAAGAGCTTGGTAAAGTAGTTCTTGCTACAGTGGGAAAAACCTTGTTCACAATAGCCAGAGCAAAATGTTGACTCAACAGTGACCCCTTGTGGGGGAAAGTTACATTGGGACGGACATGCTCTTTTGTCCCTAAGACAAAAGTAATTTAAATGTCTGCGATTCTGGTGAAAGGCTGTTATTATCTCCACTCAACAGTCAGTCAAACACCCCTCGCTTCTGTGCCCCAGAGGAAGCATGCTGATTGGTTGGAATAGTCCATGGCTCATACAGGCAACACTCAATGCCAGTGAAGAGCTCACAGAGTTTGACCAAATCATGTATTGGTTTACAATATATTTTATAGAACAGAATAGTTACATGCTTCTGAACTTCATTATTCTAGTAGTTTGAAAAGAGAGCGAGCTGCTTGTGTTACAACGTTTTTATTGTGTCTAAAGTCTAGAGACCTCCTTTTCCAGACATTATTTATTAGTGCAAATGAGAGTTTTGGGATTTTTAGGTTACTTTGTAGCCTGACTCTCGCCAGACCCTTGTAGTTCCGTCATGCTCCACCAGAGGCGTTTCGCTGAGCAGACAGCGAACTACAGGATCTGGCGAAAGTCAGGTTAGTTACTTTGTGCACCTGATTTGGAATACTTCACTCTAGCTGCTCTGTGTGCATGTCTGGTGTTCAGTGAAACAATAAAACAACCTTCCACATGACATGACATCACCAGGTTCTGTCTGTGACCTCTTGTTGGTCACACCTACTGATTGCATGCTGCCTGCAGGTCTAGAAGGCGGCATACAATCGTTTTAGTGCCAGAATGAGCACAGACGTGAGAAGGGTGGGAGAGCTCCGCGTGTCTGGTCTTAGTCATTCCTGCTCTCCTCACCTTCCCTCTCTCAGGAATATGTCACAGGGGGTCCCCTCCATACCACTGATGGCCATCTCTCCTGTCCAGCAGACACACTGACCCAATGTATTATATAAGGGAGCTGAGTTGCATAACTAGAGTTAGAGGAGGGAGGCTTCTGAGTAGAAGGTGTGAGAGTGATCATTAGCCTCAATCGATTTCATGTGGCCGTCTTAAGACGACTGCAGACTTGACTATTTCTGACATTCTTATACGTTTTCAACCATGACGTATGTACAATTCCAGTTTGAAAGACGTATCGGAATGTCAGAAATAGTCTCATCTGCAGTTGTCTTAAGATGGATACATGAAGTCGAATGAGGCTATTGACACTGCGTCTCTGATGCGTAGATGACATGAGCTTGTTTATGTGTGGGAGCTCAAGACTCACCATCACCAGTTGCTTCTCTATGACTGACTTGGTTTATATTCGAATGAGTTCTCAATCCTCACAAGAGCAAGTTGGTCCTAACCTGCAATTTATCAGATTAGAGCAGCAAAGCCTTTGTGAATTTTAACTTCGCTGTAATTGCACAATGAGGGTTATTCTATGTACATTTCCATTTTTAGATTGAACTTTATTGTCATTGTGCAGATTACAAGTACAAAGACAACAAAATGCAGTTTGCGTCTAAACAGAAGTGCAAAAAAAGAAAAGTGCAATGATATACAAAGTATAGACAGATGGCACATAGACAGGACAGGATATACAGAGCAGCGTAGACAGTATACAGTTGGTTTACAGAAGGTGGTTTACAGTAATATAAATTAAAAATACTGTATGTTCAGTGTATTATGTGACATTATAAGAGCAGACTATAGTATGAACAACATTACAGCATGCATTGTAGTGTAATTTTGTAACTATTGGGGTACTGTGGATGGTGGTCCATCACTGTCACATTCTGTTTCTCCACTAGTTGGGGGATTACACACAGTTTGCCCTCCCAGGTTCACCAGCTTCTGCTTGAGATGGAATGCTGTATTTGTTGCATACTCCCACAAATCAGGACGGGCCGTTTCAACCACACAGCAGAGAGTGGGATAACTGTGCTGATGATCAGGGCCTCACAAAATACAGCATCATTCTTGGGGCGATCTATATCAACTGCCCAGCTTTGGGAGCAAATGCAAATTCCAGGACCCTCTGCAGAGTTGGCAGTGAGGATGGCATCGGTGAGCGGGTTGTTTTTAAAGGCATCTAGCACCATCGTGATATTTTTCTTTGGAACTAGAATGAAGAACAACACACTCAATATGCACCAGACGGCAGCTCCACAACATATATTCTGCTGAATATTCTATTCATCCTGAGAGCACTGGAATCAGAACTTATCATTTTTACATTCATAAATAGTTTATCTTTGAAGTGATATAAAAAGTACTCCACAATATCACAAAAGAGTTACAACAATGTTAAAACAATGTAACTTCAGGTTTATGAACATGGTTTTATTCTTTTAAAAGAGCAAAAAACAAAACGAAAAATGTACGATAATTTCTATTTGCTGCTAGCCGAGTTACAGAATGAATGTTAATACAGTTAATGTAACACAATTATGTTAACCAACGAATGAATTGTCCTCAGTGTTACAAAGAGTTAAAAATAAGCATGTGCTCACCAGGAAAAAGTTTCCTCTGTAGGCGTGTCAACTTCTCGATGCTGTACACTGGTTTACATTGAGGCGGGGCGTCTCTTAGACTCAGCACATTCTGAAAGCTTTCACACAGATCATCTGGATAACAGAAAAAACACAAAAAAAGATACTTAATGAATTTTCATTCCAACATGATTGCAAATCTATGACAGATAACAAATGTATGTAAATGAATGTGCAATTATGATTAAGAAAGCTACCTGGGTCTGAGAGTTGCATTTTCTTCATCCACACAGTAGCTCCCAGTCTACAAACCGTGCCTTTTCAAAATATGGACGCTGTGTAAATCATCACAATACACCAAACGTCCCAGTGCCTAGTGCTTCCCATTGTTAGGCATGGTGCATGGTGTGGAACTACAACCACCTTATTGGAATGGACCACCTCTGCTGTGTGCTCAGGTGTCATACATCCCATGGTGGCAACTGACCTGACCACACCTGCGCTGGTGCTGACTACCCTCCACCATGCCTTAGTTAGCGCTGTCATGGACTTTTCAGGTGTCACGTCGTACAACTCCTCTTTTCCCCTCTCCCTCTTTCTCTCTCTTATCTCCCTCTTCCCTCCTCTCTCTGTCTTGTCACTCAATCTCTCTCTGCTCCCGCTCCCTCTTAAGTCTCACTCTCTGCCTCTTTCTCTCTATAGTATCACATTATATATTACCATTAATATCAACACTAACCCACTCTATATCTCTTTCTTCCCCCATTCCTCACCTGTGAGGTAAACCATTACTAGTCATCAGCCATCCCTGTGCCCTCATCACACTTGAAGTCCCATCACGAGGACTACCCTACATTGGCTGTTGTTGTCCCCTTGCCCGTATTCCTGGCCCACACATCCTAGCGACACAATTCTTTCCTTAAGACAATTCCTAATCCCTATGGACAAATTATTCCCTACACTGGACTATTTTAACTTTCTGACACTTAAAATGACCTTACTGTACCGTAACTGACCCTAGGCAGATGGGTTGGGCCCTTTAGTTGTGGATCTGTTAGAGGTTTCTTCCTACATGTGTCCCCAAATCTAGGGAGTTTTTCCTTGCCCCTAGTGGGCTCTCTCTGAATGTTTTACACTCTGTAAAGCGCCATGAGACATGTGCAATGTTTTGGCGCTCTATAAGTGAAAGTAAATTGAAATTGAAATTGAAATTCAAACACACCTGGCTCTCACTCAAGTACACCAGTATTTGTGATTATGGCAGTTATAGAAACCCAACAGGAAGAAACTTGGTTTAGTTTTTCAAATGTTTGTTATCAGGCAATGATTGGATGGTGTTCAGTAATGAATGTTTACGCATGTGAGGAGAGAGAGAGAGAAGCACTGGTGAATAAGGGTGGCATTTTGAGGTTGTATTTGGAAACTGAAATTAAGTTGTTAGATTTGTGGTAGGACATTTAGATAGAAAATTGTGTGTGGTGTTTGACAAATTGTGTATGGTTTAACAGATTTGGTAGCAGGTGGGCAGGTGTTAGAAAGACATGTTTAGAAAATTGTGTGACAAGCAAAAATGTAGTATGTAAACAGTTGAAAACTGTAAAATGTGCTGACTTTTTTTCTAAATCAATGTTGGACAGAACTCATAATTGGCCTATCCTTCATAGGCTAGCAACAAAACTTAAGGTCAACAGAACAGCACTAGTGTCATAAAAAAGTGTGTGGCTTTAAAGGAACATGCCACCATTTTTATCAAATTGGGTTATTCATTGTCTCTCCTAGAGTCTGGCAGTGCTTGTTTATAAGGGCCTCTGCAATATGGACAAGAAGGCTGCTCCAGCCTGCAACATTCTATTTCATTCTAAGATCATTTTGGTGCCAGAATGAGCACAGATGTGAGAAGGGTGCGAGAGCTCCACATGTCTGGTCTTAGTTATTCCTGCTCTCCTCACCTTCCCTCTCTCAGGGATGTCACACGGGGTCCCCTCCATACCACTGATGGCCATCTCTCCTGTCCAGCAGACACACTGACCCAATGCATTACATAAGGGAGCTGAGTTGCATAACTAGAGTTAGAGGAGGGAGGCTTCTGAGAAGAAGGTGTGAGTGTGATTATTGACACCGCGCCTCTTGATGACATGAGCGTGCTTGTTTATGCGTGGGAGTTAAAAGACCGACCATCACCAGTTGCTTCTCTATGACTGACTTGGTTTACATTCTTATGAGTTCTCAATCCTCACAGGTCTACACCATTACTGTATGTAAAACATGCTCACTGGTTTCTTCAAAAACAAGTTGGCCCTGAGATTGACCTTAAGTTATAGCATCCCTGCAGATTAGACCAGCAAATCTTTAACTTTGCTGTAATTGCATACAATGAGGATCATTTATGTACCATTTCCATTTTTAGATTCAACTTTATTGCCAGAGTACCAGTACAAAAACAACAAAATACAAAGTACACACAGGACAGGATATATAGGGCAGTGTAGACAGTATACAGTTGGTTTATATAAGTTAGTTTATGGTAATATAAATTAAATATAAATATATATGCAGTGTATTGGTAGTAGCATAATAAAAGCAGACTATAAATATGCCTATGTAGTCTGAACAAAACAGATAAGAGCAGTGTAGTGTAATTTGATGCTCTGTTATACGAATCGAAAGACAAAGATTTAGTTCCATAATTTTCCAGTTATTTCAGAGATTCACAAAGATATTGTTGGATGGACAATGTCAACATAACATTAATAAAAAGTGAAATCTGTCTAGAAGAAGAGGAACAAACTAAACAGATAGACATAATTCTCAGACAGTGACCAGTGACAGTGACATGTCGCATTCCTTAAACAATAGAATTATGCATAGACCAATGGATGTTACTGATTTTCAACTGATAAAGTGTGAGGCAACAGGGATAAATAGTGTCAACTGTGTGACAAGGACAGAAACATTGTGGGTCACCTGCACAACCACACAATCTCTTTACCGTGGCTTAACAACATACAGCCTGACCCTTGCTCTGGAATAAGCCGAAATAAGAAAGTTGGGCTCGACACGTTTAAGAAAAGGATGGACGGAGGGATTGACCAAGATCACAATGTTCCGCTCCAGACCTGTGAACCTGCGGATGGTGTCCAGCACCATATTTCCCGGATTGTCCTCCTCAACACTGCTGAAAAGAATGGGGTATGTTGCCTTCAGTTTGAACTCCTCTGCAGTCAGCTGCTCCTGTGTTGAAAAGAGCACAGCAATGTCTCTAGCAGTGTGGCCCTGAGAGAAGAGATGCTCTAGGATCTGGAGCACACAATCCATCTCTTTTCCAGGTGCTGCTTCTCTGTTGATACAGGAACCCTGGAAAGAGTGGCTCAGCTCCATCTGTGTGTTCATAGCTGCTAAATGTTGTGTAACCTCAGATTGTGGGCCCTCAGTTGCTTTCTGCATTTGAAACTGTATAACATTCAGGACTTTAGCAGAATTGCGAACAACTTTGAGTAAGACAACTTTGCTTTGGGTAGAAATTGGTGGAAGGCCATCTGGAAAATCATGGCATTTCTGGTGGTAGTCCAGAAAGATCCAGAACATCCCATCCGCTCCTCTCAGCTTCAGTGCCTTCTCATACCAGTTGCTTTCCCCTTTTTCAACACGAAAGTTCTGGGCTTCATCCACAATGATGTGTTTTACCGCCGAGAAATCTGTGCATTCAGCCAAAAACTTTACTCTTGTCTCACACTGGCAGAGGTTTTGTTTTCTGAAAGAAAAGAGAAAAAACTACATATGATGAGTAATTGACTCAAACATATTGTATCTAATCAGGCAAGCAATAAGCCCCATAAGGCTGTATGTTCCAGTGATTACAACAGCTAAGAAGTGTTGTTAGGCAGGACTCCATACAGCTCTACTAGGTTTTACAATGACATCAAATGTGATTCAGCTAATCATAATCAAGCACTGGAACTATCCCTTTTACAATATCAATTACAATATTTGAGCACTGTTTAGCATATCCAAGCTTTTAAATAAGAAACCGGTAGGCTATATTAGTTCAGGACATACCTCATGAACTCTCTCAATCCAACATTTTCACAAAGGTAAAGGATATGTTTGTCCTCGCAGTTACTCGAGTTCTTGATCCTTCTTATGAGTGCCATAGCGATCAATGTCTTCCCAGATCCAGGCACACCATGAACGAAGAGATTCTTAATTCCATCATAAGTCTGAAGAATTCTAAACTGTTCTTCTGTTAGCAAGTTGAGGAACTCACAGCCAATTTCATCACTTAATGGGGAAGTGAAACTCATCAACACAATCACCAAGGAGCGGAGAAGGGCTGTCACGTCTTTTTCCTGGTCGAGTCTGTAACTATTGGGGTACTGTAGATGGTGGTCCATCACTGTCATATTCTGTCTCTCCACCAGCTGGGGGATTACACACAGTTTGCCTGTATAGCCCCCCAGGTTCACCAGCTTCTGCTTGAGATGGAATGCTGTATTTGTTGCATACTCCCACAAATCAGGACGGGCCGTATCAACCACACACCAGAGAGTGGGATAACTGCCTGTGCTGATGATCAGGGCCTCACAAAAAAATACAGCATCATTCTTGGAGAGATCTATATCAACTGCCCAGCTTTTGGAGCAAATGCAAATTCCAGGACCCTCTGCAGAGTTGGCAGTGAGGATGGCATCGGTGAGCGGGTTGTTTTTAAAGGCATCTGGCACCACCTCGATATTATTCTCTGGAACTAGAATGGAGAACAACACACTCAATATGCACAAGGGGTGTTTGTTGCATAGAATATGTTGCTCCACAACATATATTCTATTCATCCTGAGAGCACTGGAATCAGAACCTATGATTTTTACATTCATAAACAGTTTATAAGATATATAAGAAGTACCCCAGAATATCACAAAAGTGCTACAACAATGTTAAAACAATGATTGACTATAGGTTTATGTATATATGGTATTAGCTTTTAAAAGAACAAAAAACAAAACAAACAAAAAATGTATTGTGATGGCCCTTGTCATTATTTCTATTTGCTGCTATTTCTGAGTACTGACTCGCCTAGTTACTGAATTAATGTTAATGGTATACAGTGACTGTGAGCACACATTAAAATACACATGTTTTATGTTAACAAACAAATGAAATGGCCACAGTGTTACAAAGAGTTAAAAATAAGCATGTGCTCACCAGGGAAAAGTTTCTCCTGTAGGCGTGTCAACTTGTCGATGCTGTACACTGGTTTACATTGAGGCGGGGCGTCTTGTAGACTCAGCACATTCTGAAAGCGTTCACACAGATCATCTGGATAACAGAAAAAAAAACACAAAAATATGCTTACAATCTCTTTTCATTCCAATATGACTGCAAAAGTATGACAAATAACAAATGTATGTCAATTACTGTGGAATTATGTTAAAGAAAGCTACCTGGGTCTGAGGGCTGAATTTTCTCCATCCACACAGTAGCTCCCAGTCTACAAACCGTGCTTTTCTCAATGTGCCATGAGTTTGGATCTTGCTCAAAGACAGCACAGCAAAATGCTGGAATCTTGATGACCACCACATATCCATCAGCTTCTGAGGATTCCTGAGCGATGACTTGGATAAGTTTACACTCTGGAGACCAGCTCGCATTCTTCTTGCTGCAGCCAGGGGTATGAATTGCCTCTGACCTGTTACACAGCTCTATAACAGCACCGAGCAATCCCTCTGCATCAAGTCCACTACCACACCCAATGACTTTTTGACTTCCATCGTTTATACCAATAAACATGAAACCACCATCTGTATTGGCAAAAGCCGATATATTCTTAGAAAGAACTTCCTTAAGTCTTTTGATGAGATTATTACTCATATCAAATTGTTTTAATTCTACATGCACACTTTCCCCAAATTCTAAACATTCACCAGCTTGCACCGAGACCATATTATAAAATTCCTCAGCTTGTTGCCTTATTATTTCATTGCCTGGTAATGGAGCATATTGCTTTGCAGGAGGATACCCCTCATTCTCTTCTTCAGTCCTCTCAGCCCTGTCCTTTCTCTTCTTCAAGAACTCAGACATATCTTTGGGACGAACACGCTCATTGTTTGCCCCTGCTCTTTCCCATAAACCAGTATTAATGCTGCAAAGTCTTGATCTATGGTCACCAGGACATCCTGACCTAACATAGATATGAACTTCGTCACCTTGGTAGATGAATTCTATCATTTCTTCAATGGGGGAACCCACTAAGTCTAGCAGATGCTTTTCAATATCTAATCCTCTGCCCTCTCTTCTGTAGTCATATGAATTGGCAATATCCAAAGTCAAAACTCCTCCTCCAGAGTTCAGAAGGGCACAAATCCCTTGCAGAATGCATTCTCTTTGCCTTTGACTTTTCTTCTTATCCATTTGATTTCTAGCTTTCTCCCCTAATGTCACCTTTTCACACCACTTGATCTCAATATCAGGGAAGTCCTGGGCTTCAGTTACAATCAGACCATGTGAAGCCATCCTGTGAGACAAAACATTGAAAAGTAGAATACATTAAAATAAGATAGTGAGAAGTCCACCTGTCCCATCTTTGTTTATGCATGCATGTTGGTAAAAATATAGTATACCAAAGTGAGATACAAGATCCAGTAACAAAGAAGTACAATCAAGATGCAGAGTTTAATTCAGCTGTATACAGGAGAGAGGCACGCACAAAGCACAGTGTACTCAGAATATGCGTCTCTGATTTGATACAGAATTATACAGGGTTTAAGTACCCAGCAGCAAAGGATAGATAATCATACAGTGGCAAAGTCACATCTCGTCTCCACTAATCAATGGTTGTTGACACGAAACAGACACAATAACACTGCCACCTTACATTAATCATGTTTAGAAGAACAGTACAGATATCATACAGAGACATTAGAGGCATACTTTTAGTGTCAAAGTGACCCACTAGTGAGAAAGACAAAATATTAAACCACACATGGGAATACTGGGCCTAATGCAGAACAATAAAGCACATATTAGAATATTGGACATATCAATTCCACTTTCTCTCAGTATCAATGCTGGCACACTCACAATGCTAAAAGGTCTACACATCATATAGGGTAATGTATACATTCTTTAGGCTATCTAATTGGCTTTTAATCAAGCCAGCAATCAAGAAAAACATTGTACTTTTCAAAACAACTCTTGACAAACTGACAGGTTAAACCACATTCGCTGAGAGCTACCTAGGCTAGGCCTATCACATTTGAAGGAAATGGCGCACCCATTTGAAATTATCTACGGCCATATTCCAATTGAGAGTAAGTAGTTATTAATTATCTTGAATTCATCTACTGAGCAAATTAGATCACAGCTTTTAAAGCAGGCAACTAGATATAGGTTATGTCCAGAAGTCAAGCGTGCACGCTGGATACCCTCTTCCCAGTAGCGTCTTAGTTAGCTCGCTCCTCAGTATGCGTCCCTACCTACATTTGGACAGCACTAACTAGTTGGCGTCACCTGAATCGGGGAGGGGGGTGTGTTGACGATTTGCATGACATGTGGAGCTTGACCTGCGCCGCGCAATGGATTATGGGATATCTGAGGCCAAAAAAGATGCATCGATGCACGCTTGGAAATCACGCCAAACGAAGTACCCAACTAGTGAGAGCGCTTGACTTTCGGACAGTCTATTCTGACGTAACTTCCGTAAAATGCACACTGCCCAGCGTGCACGCTTGACTTCTGGACATAGCCATAACCTACCTAACTGGAGAAAATCATGCAGATCACTTACAGTAGGCTAATGTTAGTGTTAGGGTGTGGTCCTTCATCTTCAACTTTTAAAAGTTCATGCTCTCACCCCACCCATATGTTTTAATAAATAAAATTGGGCAACATGTTATCAATATTAATCAATATTTAGAGGTTGCTCAAGACATCAAGACCTGAAGAAGTTTAGCACATTTGCATTAGGTTACTTGAACAGGCTATGGCAGCAATGGACTTACTGTATTTGACCATGCAGTCATTGAACTTGTGTAGGCTATTAATTTTTGGTGACCACATGTGGTAGTTTTACCTACATCATCTATGAATCTTAAAATTGGAATTACATGCAAATGTAGGCTACAATGCTGATTTGATGATCTCATCTGCTGATTCCAGTATTTTCCAAGAATATGCTGTTGCGAGTCATTTTCATAGCAACATCTGCTTTAGTTGTGATGTCTTTCAAAGCCATGGCTGAAGCAACACGACGCAAGTCCGTTTGCCTATATGGTTACTCGGATCTGAATAGACTGAAGAAAAAAAAACTGGAACAAGGTTGCAGAGGCTGGTTTTACTGTGTGACAATATGTGTAGGTTATATGTCGAATAGGCTACAACAGGCTACCACAAGCACAACGAGAGGAGACAATGAATGAAATACTTGCCTGCTTCTGAAGATAGTATTGGTGATGATGAGTGTTATTCTGTGAAATAGGTATGCTGCAGTGGCGGTTGCTGCTCATTGGAATAGGGGAAGCTCTGATAAAAATGGTCAACTATTAAATTAATATTATTGCTGCTATATTGTTATTTGAGGGGGAAATATATCCTAAAACAGAATAGACCAAACAGTAGCCTATCGAATCCGGCACTGGATTCGTCAGATAGGCCTACGTAGGGTTCTGAGACATTGCAGCTGGCTTGGTTAGATTAGAACTAAGCTTACATTTTACCAGTTCACTTTGGGGGGTTAAATATGCTATTTGGTAGCCTACTAGAGTTATAGTATGTGACTATTCTACGTTCATATGCCTTGCTGTTTTATTTGGAATCTCCCATGGTGGGGAATGCTATCAAATAGCTTATAAAATTCAAGTAAACATTAGCAATTTAGCCAAGCAACACAGTTATTATAGCGAGCTATGTGGCTAGCCTACAACTTAGCCTAAACACACAACTGAAACAAATGCAAATCACGAACTCTGTAACTCCACATTACGGTTTTATTGATAGGATATGTTGTGTACAACATGCAATAGAATTAAAAATGTGAGCCTTGCCTCTCGAGTTCACCTGCCAACCCTGTAAGGTTCCGTAACTTTCACGCATCCCTGAACTTGAAACCAGAGCCCGTCTCTGTTGAAACTTCCTGTGCAATCGCGAAATATGCTTGTCAATCAAAAAAAATGACGGTTCCTCCAATCATCATACAGAAGCTCGGCATCCGAGCCATCCCACTGTCCCATTCACCCCCAGAGAGGCCGGGCTTCCCTGGATATGACGATTTTGCGGCGTTTATCCAATATTAGGTGCGTTTGACTTGACGAAAATCTGCGCAGATCTGACTTGATGTGATGCATGCTGGGTTAAACAGAGTGCATACTGGGACAGACGAAATGCAAACTGGTTAGAAATCATGTCCGACTTCTTGCAGTCGCGGTGGGAGTTACCCCCGTGACATCATGTCACATGTCCTTACAAGATCTCGGGAGACTGCGTCTTAGCTCAGCCAGCGCAGTTCAGCGCAGTTCGTTTTTGAGCAACTGCGCTGGCAAAAACCCACCCCAATGACGTCAGTTCAAAGTTGTGATAGGGCCGTTTGGAAGAATCTCCCCATGACGAGTATGACAGGTGTCTCGTTCTGCCTCCTTACCCAAGACACTAGAGCGGACCAAGACGAATCAGTTCAACTGCACTAAAACCAACGTCTGGGATGACGCTAGAGCTTATCCCTGTGATCCATCTTGCTCTGTTCTAGAATCTTTGCTCCTTACGTTAGAATCTGCTAAAATGAACAGAAATCGAACGGATACCTTCTTATTTGTGATTTCTGGAACAGCGGTAGGCTAGCCTACTGAAAACGTGAGGATACTCTGCTATTTTATGCTGTTGGTTAAATATATACACACGGAAAACACTTGATATTTAATGAATGTGCTGCAATGCAGGCCTGTTAACTGTATGACAACAGTGGTTTATTTAAACACATCATATCGATTTATTTCGTCAGTCACCATGCTCATTTTAATGAGTAAGAATAAAAGTTTTACTGTATTTAATACAAAATCCCGCGATATCTACCGCGAGGTCTCCAGCCAGGTCTCTCGCGAGTAACTTCAGGTACGTAAGCTCAGTCAGACTGTCCGGGATGAGCTGCGTGTGCTAGTCGCCCCTCCTGCTAAGACTCTGCAGCTCTCGTTGACGTATGAAGCCAGCCTAAGCCAGCCTAAGTCAGCCGCAGTTCATCGCAAACGCACCTATTAATCTAGCTTTTCCTGCACTAAGACCAGCCCACTTCGTAGTGCCATCGAAGTCCAGTGAGGCCGAGCCTCTATGGAGATTTTAATGGATCGTGTCGTCACAGCAATGCATTAGACGTGCGAAATCACGATAGATGACAGGCAAAACCTTGTTGCAAAACGAAACTATAACGATATAGCCATGAAGTTGAACACGTTTTTAGCATGTTCTAGTTGGAATATTAGGCTTGCTAATGTAGCTCATAATAGGCATTATTTCATGCAATTTCCCGTGATATTTTAGAGGAGGCTGAGCCTCCCCTGCACTCAATGAGCAATCGCCTCTGGTATGCTGTGAACGATCTGCAGGATGGACCTTTTACTTACAAAATACTAACAGAGCTCGGAAGAGTTAGCCCTGTGCTGTCTGCTACGATGGACAGAACAAAGCTTTCTCAATTGAAATATTCAAACGCATTGAGCAACCTCTAGATATTGTAGGAACCTTTGCACAGTGTTTTTATTGATATCCTAACACATTTGTTAGAGTTGAACATTAAAATTAGGCCCAATAGCCCAGTGGCGGTTCTAGACTGAATTACTCCCCAGGCGAGATCCTCCACGAGCGCCCCCATGAGTGTTTTTTGACGCACTTTGCGTCAGTCGGGCTCATAGGGTTAAGCGCTCGTGCCGCCCCATACAAGATGCCGCCCCGGGCGACCGCCCGGTTCGCCCGTACCTAAAACCGCCACTGCAATAGCCTAAGGACGTCATCAATTAGCCTAGTGTAGGCTACAAAAGACGATAACGTTATCAAACTTGGTAGCTTATCTACTTACTTGACAGGGATGCAATTATTCAACCGAGAGAATCCCACAGTAGGCGTCTTTTATTTTTGATACACTACAAAATGTCACAATCTGTTTTAATTTATCGTGGAGATCAATCGAACATGTGCTCAGCGTGTGGTCAGTCATCAAAGAAAGAAAGAACTTGGCTGCAGGTTGCCCCTTCTGGAAACGTCGCCTACGGTGGCCTTGCAGACGGTCATGCGCGTAATTCACATGTCAGAAAACCAAACGACAAAACTGAAGACAATTGCGAAGATTTATGGGATGGAGAATCCATGGGGTAAACCCTGCCTGATCTGCCAGCGATTTGAATTTCGCTCTGCAGCTCAGGCTGGAGGGAAACCTGCACAGCTGACTGTTTTTCCTGCCTCCTGTCCACGTGTGTCTGGTCCAATCACAAACTGGTTTATCCACCAGGCGCACCCGGGTCGTTGGTCTGATTGGTTGAAGGACTATCCAATCCAGGACTATATATGCCCAATTGATCACGCCTCTTAGGCAGTAGACACACTGTCAATCTAGAAGGAATGAGTTTAGTATGGTGATAGCCAGACTAAAGATGTAGTGCATTTGCTAACTCAATGAAGTGTCAAAATTAAAGCCTATTTGCAGTTTAGATCAGCAAACATTACAAAAAACTGTGAGAATTGTGAGATTTTGTTTGTTAATCTTATATTAAATAGTGTTAGCTATATACATCTCCTGATGATATTTTTGAGATTAAGAATTGAAAGATTTATTCGTTTCCATCTATTTCAATATCTAAGATTTACAGTGGTGAGAGGAAACACCCTTCACCACCTTTCCCCACAAATCAGGACCAGCTCTTTCAACCAAAAAGCAGAGAGTGGGATAATGATCAGGGCCTTACAAATTACTTTTTCATTCTTGGGGAGATTAACTAGCCTACTGCCCAGCTTTGGGAGCTTTGCTGCTTTGCTGAGTTGGCAATGAAGACAGCGTCAGTCAACAGCTTGTTTACAAGGGCGTCTTGCACCACCTTGATATTATTTTCTAGAACAAAACAAGAATGAAGAACAACACACATAATATGGACAAGAAGGCTGCTCTAGCCTGCCCTGCACCATTATATTTCATTTAAAAATCATTTTGGTGTCTAATGATATTTTTTCACAATATCAGAAAAAATGTCTAAAAAAAAACCCTTTTGGGGGATAGGCCTATACTGGGTCTTCACTGGGGGTATTACCATTTTGATTGGAACTTTCCCCTGTTGTTGGCATATATATTGTTGAGTGACAAATGGGGATTCCTCTAAAGTAGGGTTCAGACCACAGCGTCCCGACGAGACGAGCCGCGACGTTCTAAAACCTTGCGACTGCGACTCAACGTGTTTAATGCTCTGCGACGGCTTGCGACTGCTTGCAACTACGTGCAACTTCTAATTCACACCGCTGCAACTCAGTCTCGTCGCGTTGGGAATCTTTGGTGTGAATTGGGCTTAACGGTTACATTCCTAACCAGCATTGTATCATTCATCTTTATCAGCCTTGGCCTGTTTGGGCCTGTATGCACTTTATTTTTTAGCCTGTAAACACAAGAAACTTTCTCTCTCAGGTCGCAAACTGATTTATTGTGTTCATAGATTTGGGTAGTATACATGGCAATTGACAATACTGTCATGTCAACTAAACATTTCAGAGATGTTTTCAAGTTGAGCTTGGCATCTTTGCCTCCATGATATGCTTCCTCTGGCGATGGGGAACTTATGAAGAGTTCAAAAAGATGAAAAAGCAGGACAGTGTTTTCCAGTCCAGCAGGTCAGTAATCACATTCAATGGTGCTAAAAGTCAAAAGTCCTGGCCTTGCGAAGATCACATTCTGTGTGCACAAAAAAAAAAAATAGCAGATATCAGATATTGCTACAGAGCCTTTTTTTCCTCCAGCAGACTCAAAATAAATAAAATAAATCATAAATAAATAAAATCCAGGGTCATCAGGGAGGAAATCTTCTTGCACAGATCTGTTCCAGGGAGACATGGGCTGTTCTCTCTGTCATGGTTCACTGACATCATGGCAAAGCAGAACTTAGAACTTAGAACGGTTCACTGACATCATGACATCATGGTTCACTGACATCATGGCAAAGCAGAACGTAGAACTTAGAACGGTATCTGGAAGTATAGAGCGCAGCTCCGCCGTCAATCAGTGGATGGTTAAGGGATGGGGGCTTGTGGAGCATCAGTGGGGTGACGTCAGCCAAACATGTCCTGTGAGGCATAAGTCATGTATAGGAAGCCATCTTGGTCTCTGTACTGGGAGTAAACCTCTCCCATGCTCGCTGTCATGCAGGTCATGTGCTTCTCTGACACTAGCAGGTACAGGGCCTGTGTGGAATCCAGGTCAATCTTACTCCTAGAGAGCAGAGAAAATGTTGAGTGAGAGAGTCAAGATATTATTTACAAGTCTATCTGGTATATCCAGTCAAAAAAGTTATGGATTGTGAGTGAAAATTGGCAAACTTGAGTGACTTGGTTGCCAATAGAGTGAGAGGGGACAGCTGTTTGCAAAAGGAGGTGCTTCAAGTCAGGCCAGCACGCCTATCATTCACAGTCTGATCATCTTTCCATAAACACACAGGTGCGCGTGCACAGATACACACACACGCACGCACACACACACACACACACACACACACACACACACACACGCGCGCGCGCGCGCGCACACACACACACACACACACACACACACACACACACACACACACACACACACACACACACACACACGTGTGATAAGACATGGGCTCACCTAAGAAGGCTGATGAACTGACCCATTGTGAGTTCAAATGGCACCAAGAATTTTGTTTTGTCGAGCAGGGGAAATTGTTTCTCACGAATGTATCGCTCCACAATTACCTGTGGGGCGCACGAATATGCTAAGTCAGCATTTCACCTTGCCAAAACAGCGTCGGAACATATGGGCAAATAAAATAAATGTCCACCTACCGGAAGTTTGTTGGGAAATTTTGATCGAATAGTACACACTTCATCTTTTCTAGTGGCTGCACAATATAAGTAGGCTACGTTTAATAATCAGACAGTTGCTACAAAAAGCCTTTTTTAAATGTATGTATTTTGAAGTAGCCTAGGCTAAGCCTGTACATACCAAGGCATTTCCTTTGCTTGAAAGGCATCATTTCCATTGATTTCTCGAAGGGAGCCATGGTGTGTCGGTCTTGGTGTGTTGCAGTGGGCAGTGGTGAGTGGATGGCGGTGGAAGCCTGTTGCCCGGGCTGACAGAGCTGGTTCCTTCGGGTGGAAGTTTGTTTAAACCCCACTGAGGAGACGGTGCGGCTCGTATTTATACGCCCTAGGGATGATGGTGTGAGAAGCATGATGGGAGGGCGGGTTGCGATTCTGTTTTGATAACTGCTTACTTGCGAGAAAGACCGCCTCGTTAAATAAGAGCGCTTTAATAATTACGCATCCGCTACACCTCAGTCAGCACGACTGTGTGCGTCTCACACATACAAGTTAACGAAAGGAGACCTCTTCAAACATTGGTGCTAGAGTACATTCAGCTCCCCACCCTGCCTGTACAATAGCAAGCTATGGAGTAATAAACATTGTGTTTTGGGCAAGAGGTTCTGATAAATAGGTTCGGGGTTTTTTTTTTATTTCATTTTAAACCTTAGGCTTATAGCCAACATGAAGTGTCCCTGAGGTGCCCTAAGAAGTATAGTGAAGATCACAAAAACAACATTACCTCCCTTTAATTAGACTATGTTTAGGTCTATTATCTGATTTGTGTCCTAAACGACAATGCATTTAGTCTTCAAAACCAACCAACAAACAAACAAACAAACAGAGAAACAAATAGCCTACAGTAAAAAAAGACGCAACTGTGAGACCCCCTAATCTAAATTAGTGCAAGAGCACAGCCCTGTGGGCGAAATGCACACTGCTATACAGGAATCAATCACCAAAACATTTGCTTACAGTTTTTCTCAGTCGTTTTGGCACATTTCTCAAATAATCTTGCATTTATCGAAAAATTTTGTTCAACTAACAACACTGTGTGTGTGTGTGTGTGTGTGTGTGTGTGTGTGTGTGTGTGTGTGTGTGTGTGTGTGTGTGTGTGTGTGTGTGTGTGTGTGTGTGTGCGTGTGTGTGTGTGATCTGTACATGGACATAGCCTTTCTTGAAAAAATGACTAAATACCAACCCCTCCTTGCAAAGATCAGTGACCTAGGATATTCATGTAAGTTTGTGGTGTTGATATTTGGCAGCCTGGGACATGTCCACAAACTGACAATCAGTGGACTAAGACTGGCAGGGCTATCAAAAGGAAAGTCTAAACAACTGGCAAAATTCTGCTCCATATCAGCTGTGATAGGCAGTCTTGCTGTGTGGCGTAGCCGATGCTTTATGTACCCTTGAATGTCAAAGCTGTATTTTCTCTGAGAATATTTGAATCCTTTCTGTAAAGAAATTTGATTGGCGGATTCAAATAAAGAAATCAAATGTGTGCGTGTGTGTGCATGTGTCTTTGTGTGTGTGTGTGTGTGTGTGTGTGTGTGTGTGTGTGTGTGTGTGTGTGTGTCTGTGTGTGTCTGTGTGCGTACGTAAGTGCATGTGTGTGAGTGTGTGTGTGTGTGTGTGTGTGTGTGTGTGTGTATGTGTGTGTGTGTGTGTGTGTGTGTGTGTGTGTGTGTGTGTGTCTATGTGTGTGTGTGTTTGTGTGTGTGTGCGTATGTGTGAGTGTACAGTTCATAAATGTACACATATTCATTGTATGTAATTTTTTGTTTTTCATTTTTAACTAGGTGGCGCTATATCGCAAAGAAGTGGTTATGGGATGAGATGACATGACCCCTTGAGACCAACATACAAACTCAACTGGTCATCCTAGGCCCTACAGTTCTTGACATTCTAAGAAAATGGTATCTGTCCTACCCTCATTTCGGGGGGCCCGGTGCGTTGGGTGGGCGACTGATCAAAAGGAAAATCAATGGCTCTGTGTCATCCTTTTGGGACATGCCCCAAGTTTCATGCAGCCTGGTCTTTCAGTGTCCCGGAAGTCGTTGACACAAAAATACTAAATACCTACACAATAACCTATATGACCATCGCTTTGCTAATGCAGTGGTCATAATAAATATAAAGCATATGTCCCTCTGGCAGAATTATAAATGCAATACGCTATATGTTTTTGCACACTTCAGATTTGAAAGTTGATTATGCAACTTTGAGCAAGAGATCACTAAAATGTCCTTTTGTCAAGAGATTCACCCGAAAGAAATTCATCAATCCAGTATTATCAAAAAAATTAAAGCGAATGGTAAAATTATACTAGAAATGATATATTGTGTAACATTTTTGCATGTAATGAAGCATGTAATAAATGATGTGTAATAAAGTGGAATGACACAGGAAACAAACAAGTAGGCCTATTGAACGCACCTACTGAAATTTCTTAAATACTTTGTGGGAAAGCATTTGATTGTAATGACAGCTTCAAGACATTTCCTGTATGACTAAACTAATCAGTCAGAGAATTTAGGTGTGATTTTGGTCCATTCTTCTGAGTAGAAAACAGATAGTGTTTAAATGTTGAAGATTCCAGGGGTCCCTCTTGTGAATCCTATTTAGTTCTTTCCAGAAATGTTCCATTGGATTTAAATCATCGACAGACTCCTTTGCTTTGGATTGTCGTCCTGCTGAGGTCTACCCACGTCTCATCCTCATCATGCAGGTGGATGGCAAGATTCTCCTGGAAAAAATGGCTCCATTCATCATTCCTTCAACAGTATGAAGTCTGCCAGTGCCACAAAATGAAAGAAGATGGCAGTTCCACACTTCCAAACCTCACTGTTGGCAGGATATTTCAGGGTGATGTACAGTGCCATTTCTCCATGGTGTGTAATATGACATCCAAAAAGTTCAATTTGTAACTCTTACCAGACTACATCTCTCAGTATTTCGTAGGTTTGTCCAAGTGTTAGCCAACTTTAAACTAACTTCGACATGGTTTTCTTCAGTAATGGAGGCGTGTGAGGTGAGTACACAGAGGCCTTGTCAATGGAATGTATTACCTAATTTTGCTGCTGCCTCCCAGTCTTTCTGGAGCTTTTTTCCGAGTGGTCCTTGGCTCTTGGGCCACTTTGACTCCCTGGTCAGCAATCTTGTGAAGAGCCTCTGTGCTTGGCCGATTGATGATGCAGTGATGTTCCTCCCACTTGAAGATAATGGTCCCAATGCTGCTTGCTGATTTGCAACAAGAAGGTTGTGAAGGTCCTGGGAGAGCTCTCTGCTTTTGCCCATGATGAAACGTGTCTTGTGTGGCACCTTGTGACACATTTACCCATCTTATATTCATTTGCACAGGAAGGATAATTACTCTCTAACTACAGAATCCAGCCCATTCCTGGTCTTTCCTTGGTGTACTGTTCCTTGGTGTAGTAGTGTTTTTTCCTCTGTCATTCCACTTTATTATGATCAATGTTTGGATTACCTTAATACTTATGTGGTGAAAATATCTTACAAATAGCTTCACTGGGAGTATACTTTCAATGTTAACATGTACAATTTCCCTCACTGTATAAGTGTATACACTGTATGTCTATATGTCAGGGATCCCCTGATCTAGTCTAATTTAAATTGAAATAGAAATTGGGTCTGGGCAAGCTTCTCTCACTTTCCATTTCCAGAAATCTAGATGCACCTAGCAGCAGCAAGCGTAGTCTAGCAACTCTCCATTGGCTTGCGAGCTGGAAAAAAATGTACTTCTATCGGGCCAATCACATCGTGTATAGAGTCGGTGGGAAGGCTTAACATAATGACAACTGACCTTAACCTGCGACCATAAGTTGCAACCGTTAAACTTGAATTCCCCATCCTGCTTGAAAACGCTACCGTAGTGCTATCCTATTGCGTGGAGATGGAATTTGAAAGAGAATCGTTTATTCCACCCCTCCAACTGAGCCCTGCCTATGGTGAGTTTCCAGACCCCACATCTTGATGTGGGTCTGGCTTGTCAGGCTAGGGGACATTACCATTTAATGCCAATTAAAATGCCTTTGGACAAAATTGGGAAGACCTATAACAAATCAGAGCAAAGAAGGAGGTGACATATGCAGAGCAACATAAAAGATCATCTCTACAAATGAGTTTCAAAAACTGCTTTGATGTCGTCGAAGATGTGCTTCAATGGTTGAGTTTGTTGCTCTGGTTTTAGGAACATTGGAAATGGGAATGAATGGCCTTTTTGCCAGACTGACCTGTAGAGCAAATTCAATTTTGCCAAAGGTTCATCTGGGTGGTAGGCTATCTAATTGTGAGCTATACTTGCAGTAAGTTTGCAACTGCTGACCAATTGCTTTCTCTTTTCTTTTTGAGCACGTGCCTTTTGGATATCATAGGCCATTGTCAACCCTCTATTTGCCTCATCACTGCTGTAAATTCACGTTTTCCTCAATATGATATTCCTGTTGATGAATCACCATTCCCCTTACAAGTCATGGAATACAGCCAGAAATCTCTGGGAAGGTCTATGAGGGTCTCCCTTTGTTTAAGTGTAGCCTGCCTGTAAGTTCCAAAACTGCATAGGTCACAAAACTGCATAGGTCACTAGTCTGGCTATCACCAAGCTCAATCTTTTAAGATTGAACATTGTTGAGGCTGTGCTTTGTTTCTACTGCACAAGAGGCGTGATCACATTTAAATGACTCTGTAGGCCTACACTTGGATAGCTCTTCAACCAATCAGACCAACGATCGTGCATCTTTTGGATACGTTTCTGATTGGAGCCAAAGGCTCTGGCTGGGAACAGAGGAAATGGATATGCAGGTTTCCAGCCTGAGTTGCCGGGTGAAATCCAAATTCGCCAGAAGTTCAGGCAGGGTTCACCCAGCCTATAGGTGACTGCTAGTCACAAAAAAGTCATAAACCTTGATCAAAAGGATTAGGCCTATGAGATAGAGAGATCGATAGATAGATAGATAGATAAATAGATAGGTCTAACAACTAGGCTCATGCATAACTCCTTTGCCTCTCTCTCTCTCTCCCTCCCTCTCTCTAAATTATTATACAGGGTAGTGCACATGAATTTCATGATGTCAACACGACTCTTATTTTCATGTTTGATCCTCTATTGATCCATAAAGGTCTACATCCCGTTTTAAGGATTAAAATGAACTCGCCTGTCTGCAAAATGCTGTATTGTGCCAAAATAAATGTCTGGATAGCAGCTGAACCAGCCCAAAATGTCAAAGAAGCCGACGTCAGTGCGGTCAGGCCCGTTTCACCCCCATTATAACCAAGAGTGTATTTGTATCTTTTCTGGACACTTAAAAGTGTGTGGTGGAAGTATGACCACGCGACGCAGACAGGGCCGATTGCTTGGACACGTTTGCGTTTATTTGCTTTAAGCTAGCATTTCCCAGATACCAAAAGTACTCTAGATTTGTTCAAAACGAACGTATTCGAAAAGTTCCCTGACCAATCTAATTTGAGTTTAGGCTTCGTTGCTCCACCCTCTCAACACTTTCCCCTTATCTCCCAATGTGCACACATTATTCGCGTGATTACACAGATTGTGAGTGCACCATTGGTGTTGTCTGTCTGGAATAGTCTGTCTTTTCTTTTTCTGATAAGTACTAAAATCAATTGTAGACGTGGTGTAAAATGAATCATTTGGATTCTAATATCGTGTGCTGGCAAATGATCTATGTGCCTTTGTTGCATGAGCATCTGCGAAAGTTAGCTCTCAAGGTGTAGCGTTCCTGATCAGAATGACGTTCGTAACTGTGGTATCAAATTAAACAGGCAGCTTCCCAGACTACCAGCGAATGTTGCCATTTGCGCTTACTGTTGCATTGGTGCTGCATTTGACAATCGCTCCAGCAATAACGCATCCGGGCTGAGTAGCTTTTGTCTCGGTGTCCGTTTAGCTGGACAGGCTGAAAAGCCGATTTTCATTCACAATGGCCGGGCGTCGTGGCTGTGTGAATTCGCTTTGGTCGGGCAGCGAGCGTGTTCGAATCGGAGAAAGGTTGAAGGCAACCTTAGCAGGAATACTGGAGCTGGACCTGCTCAGGTGTCGTCACTTGGAGATGGTCGATGCCGCGTTGGACAAAAAAGAAATACTCGATGAAACCGACCAGAATGAGGGAAACACAGAACGCGCCACCGACGACGATGCAGCAACATCTCACAGGCAACAGGTCAGTAAAGCAGGGAAGGTTACGGACGGGACACGGTCTCACACCCGAAAATAACTTTAAGGTTTTGGCAGAGCAAGACTTACATGTCAGTACAAGCTCAATTGAAGGATACCCCCTGTTAAGCATCACCTCGCCATGCTCTGCCAAAGATTCCAATAACCATTCCCCCGCATGTCAAGGTTATAAGAGTCGCCTTGAGGCACATTCTATGCGGTGAATATTAACTGCTGGTCAATTGCGGAGTGGATTAAAATCCCAATTATGGAGCCTGTGAGTGGACCAGTAAATTGGAAAATCATCTGGCATGGAATTTACGCCATGTGGATGTCCAGTCCAGTCCAGTCTCAGACACAGATATTGCAGTTAGTGGTCACTGGTCATCAGAGTAGAGGCCCTTTGATGTCACATTATTATTCTTTGAGGGACTAAGTAACTATTACTACAAAATTAAACAATAGCATCTAGGGTGAGCTATTATGTCTAGGTGCAGTTATTTAATGCAAGTTGAAATTCTCCAGCATAGGAGCAAAGCAGGTGCATCTCCTTAGATGTAAACATCCTACTCATATGCCTCTTGTGGGGTCTAAGTTAAGATATTGTTAGAAGATGCTCAAGTAACCTCAACCTCACAGGTTTATATACCAAACATTCAATCTTTGGAGTTCATTAGCTATCTTCATCAAGCTTATGCTGGAAGAGGAGGTGCAATCATTTCTACCAGTCAATTATTCCCTCATAATATGGTGAAACACATGAGTCACGTCCACAGACCACTGTTGTTGCCTTTCCACCAACGCATCCCCCGATTTGCATAAACAACACATGGACACACGTCATAGATATCACCTCTCTGCTGCAACCCACTGAGGGAGCGGGAGAAGAGAACTGTGTGGGGGCACAAATCGAACGAAGTTGGTGGTGAAGTGTACAGCTGGTGATTATACAGGAATAATGGTGGTGCAACTCAAAAGGCTTTCAGATGGACAATGCACATGAATAATTTCCACAGCTCTTCGCTCTGTGTAGTGCTTGGTAATTAGTGCGTAGGATAACAAGCAGCAGGCATATAGACTAAACATATTTTCTCACATTTGATTGACGTTTTGTTAATGTTGTGTCTCATGGCTCTGTTTTTTTGTCTTGCTCCTCTATGGATTAGGGAGCAGCATCCCTATTGATGTGCAAGCTCTCGGATGTCTCCTGAGTCCTTGATGCATGTGTGTCATGGAAGGGTTCCAATAATAGAGGAGACGGATCACACCGCCCATGCCTGCTCATCATCTCTATATTCCCCTTCATTTTTCATCATTAAAATTACATAACACTCTCACAGCACATGTGCTGTGTCTCTCCTTGCCTTTGGCAAATTGATTTATACTTGGGATAATGGCCAAAGCTCCATTCAGGAGACTCAGATCAAGTTCCCTCCGCTAGGCTGATGCCAGCTACTTAAGCCCCATTCTCTACTTATACAGTAATGGACATGGCATTGTAACTGTATACTTCAGCAGAATGGATTTGGGCCTGGGGGTTTTCGGTCTTATGGGAGGATTAAGAGAGGCGAGAGGACTTATAGCTTTTGCCATGTGTTGACTGTCTCCTACATGCACACACATGTTAAAGCTTTTTTTTGTGCGTATGAGTAACAGTAAAGTGGCGTTTGTAAATCAGTTTTCTGTCAGCTGAGGAAAGAGTTAAGCACTCCCGCTGAAGCGGGTGTGTGGGCGATGCAAGGGAGAGGCGGAGGAGAGGAGAGGAGAGGAGAGGAGCTTGAGTTGTGTGCTGTGTGCTGTGTGCTGTGGTGGGGGTGGCAGAAATATCCAAGAATAAGAAGGAGTGGGGGTCTGGATGCCTCCCTCCTGCGGCTCCTCTCACCAGGCAACCCATCCCCCGTCTCTGCCCTCGGTGGCTTACTGGACTTAGTCACCCTCTCACTTTCATCTCTTCTCGAATCGCTTTTGCCCTCTCAATGCGTTAACCATTCCAGAGTATTTCAGCGCCTTTGTATAGCACTCGGGTTGATCAGTTTGTGCAATTCTGTGTTTTCTCACACATTCCTGCCCATCTCCATATGGCTTACAGAGAGAGGGAGAGAAGACAGAGGAATCCTGGGTAAACTGCTAGAGCAAAGCAGAGATAAGCCTGGTCAAAGTCTCTTTTAGTCCCCCTCCCTTTGACACCCCCCAACACACACACACGCACGCACACACACACACATACACACACACACACACACCACCACCACCACCTTCTCCTTCACTGTTCTTTGTTACGTCATCTGTCTCTCTGTTTCACTCCATTCTTTTTTCTGGGCTCCCATCCCCCTGTTTCATTACAGCAGCATGAGTCACCTGCATTGTCTCAGCTTGGTTCTGTCAGGATCCCAGGACTGATTTGGGCTTAGAGGGTTGACAATAGACCCTGTTGTCCATGGGTTGTCCTTTAAGTTGAAACCCTAGGATTGTTTGCATGAATACTGAGAATGCCTATAATTAGTTTACCTCAAAGTGAGTCCTGACAGACATGATAATGTGAGTCTGCAATATTAGCCTGTAATTTGCAAATAAATGTGAACGTAAAATGGCCTGGTTGAAAGCTTCTTTGTGCTATGAAGTACCACACAGGACACAGTTCTGCACTGGATCTTGTATTGTAGCAATCCAGTGTTGGGTAAATAAACATTTCGCAACTATCAGCACCTACTTGAAAGTCAAGTGTAATTGCTAGCCTGACATGAAAAACATGCACTAACACGATTTGTTTTCTTCTCTCTCCCTCTCAGACCTCGTCTCTCTGCGAGTCAGTGCTGCCCTGTTTGAGCAATTCAGGAGAGGAAGTAGCCTCGCGATGGTCCACTCTGTCCTGGGACATCCCATGTGAGCTGCTTTCCCCTCTGACCCCAGACACCACCAGCACCACCTTAGTGGACGGAGACTCAAGACCAAGCTCAGGTATCCCAACTTTGATCTACAAAGGTTGTATTCCATCTCTCAACAGAGTTTCATTAATATCCATCATCACAACAGTCATCTGTTGACCACATCAGTGAGACAAGTTGTTAAAGTTTTTTTTTTGAAGTTGGGTGTTGCTGTGGTAAGCACAAACTGCTCTTACTGGTAGCCAGCCATTAACTTGTCTGATTCATAGTTTTCTTCAGTGTCCCTATAGAACTGAGCAACCATTAACTTGTGCGTTGCTCAACTTCCCATCATTAACGTACGTGTGTTTGTGTGGGCCCCCCTCAGTAACCTCTCCGTCTCCATTGTCCACTACTTCTCCTGGCACTGTTTCTTAAGGTTTCTATTCGGTGAGTGGGAGCTCCTTGTCCGATTCCAGTTACTCAGTGTCCAGTGAGATGGCTCTTGGGGGCTTGGTGAGGGCTGGTGGGAGTGCGTGCCGACCACTGTCTGCAGATCACAGCGCCATCCAGTGGAGAGAGGCCTCACAGTCAAACGCCCAGAGTACTGAGGAGACCTTGGGGGAGGAGGACAGAAGACCTGTCTCCACAGGTTGGTGGTGGATGTGATACTTACAGGATAATAAGCAGCATGTCATTGGCACACCGATAAATGTGGTTGTTGTGTCAGTGTATTGGTGTTGAGGAATATGCCCTTTTTTCCCTTATGCGTCAAGATACACAAAAACAAACATCACAATCCTCTTGCTGAAATGTACTGTACATGCCCCACCCTGTTGTTTGTATCATTTATAGTTTACTAAAATACTTACAGCATTTACATGTGTAGCACATTTGAATGAATTGTCTTTACCAACACATTAGGCTAACAATACATGTGCCATTTGTAAAGATTTTATGAAACTAGTGATAATTACTCGAATGTACATACATAAACTAAAATCCAAATAAATCCCTGAATGAAATTCATGGATAGTCCCAGATTTTGTCAGTTCAAAACTAGGCTGAGGACACACATTTTCCTCAAACCTGTCCTTCCTTTCATCATGTTTGTTCGTGTTCTGAACAGGTGACCTGGAGATCCCCGGCCTCGTGCTGCTGTCTGACCTCTGCTCCAAACTGGGTGGGTCTCAGCAGGCTCCTCTTCTCTCAGACTCGTGCAGTTCCTTGCATTCCCGAGTACAACTGGACTCTAAGTTCTGCTCCGACTTGGTGTCCCGCAAAACAAAGGAGGTGTATCCGTACCCCAGCCCCCTACATGCGGTGGCTCTGCAGAGTCCCCTCTTCACCCTCAGCCAGGACCACTCGTCACCCCAGCTCTCACCCAATCCAGAGCCTGAACATCCAGAAGAGGACGCACCGCCACAGAGGACTCAGCATCCAGCGCCCCCGTCACTGACGCAGCTGGAGCAGTACATCGCAAGACTGGTCCACCAGTATCACTCTAGGGCAAGGCAAGATGCCCTCAGCCAAAGCCTTCAAAAATCCATCTCAGGTTCAATCCAGATACAGCCAGATACATTCCAGTCGAGAACTGCTTTAGACAGTCACGGTTCCACATCAAATTTGACTGGTGTCACCCCCTGCAAACTCGGGAACTCGTCAAGAGTTCGTTTGAGCAGCATCAGCAAGAAAGCAAGCAGAAACTCGATCAACTTGGGGAACTTACCATCGATGACAGGGGAGGATTTCAACATAAGCTTCCACCTGAATCTGAATTTGAACTTAAATCCGAACATGAACAAATCTCTAGATACCAAAACCCTAAAGGACGACATATCTGCATCATGTGGTTACCTTGGCACCAGTATTACTACCCCCTCTGCCTCACCCTCCGCCTCTACCTTGTCTTTCACACCCACTCCTACATCAAGAAGCAGGCCACGGATATCCACTTGTCCATCACAGGTCAATCATCGTGGGTCTCTGGAAGTGACTGGGAAGGTGTTTGGTCCCATGGGCTTCTCACGCTCCCTAGACTGGAGTGGGGCCTCCAGAGAGGAGGCAGAGGGATGTCCTCCTCCATCCAAAACCCAGGATGGGTCTCCGAAGCTCAGTGAAGACTCTGAGGTGGTGTGTGAGATATCCCGTGTGTCAGGCCTGCCCTGCTCGGTGGTGGTAGGTTTGATGGAGGAAGGTGTGGAGCTGGACACTGAGTGCTTTCGGATTGAGCGGGAGAGAGGGGAAGGGTCAGCCTCACCATCCCAGCCCCATCTGTCCCCGTCTCCGCGCTCGCCCTGTCAGATCAACACCAGGTCTGACTTTGCAAAGTTGCACTCCAATGGTCAATCACCTAATCGCTGGATCCCGAGTGTTGCGGCTGGAGAAAATGGCTCCCATCAGCACTGCCTTCAGATCGCCCACTCAGACTCCCATTCGGGTCTGACGTCTCAGTCTGCCAGCCCTGCCTGCTCTGAACACTCTGGCCCCACCCCTACTCATCGTGTGAGGAGAACGTCACCTGTTCTACCTGTCCCGCCCGCTCCTTTATCTTCTGACCCGGCTTCTCCAGGATCCTCGTCCATGTCCTGCCACCCGAGAGTGCACTCCCCTCCTCGTCTGCTCTCCGGCTCTCCCTTCACCCCCGCCCAGCTGTCCGTGTTCCGACGCGATGCTCCGACGCAGTGCTCTCTGCCCCGGTACCGGGCCGGCAACTCGCCACAGGAGGGCAACGTTCTGCGGCCCAGGGGAGGGTCACTGAGGCAGGAGGCAGGGGCCGGGTGGAGGTCACAGGACCGAGGCTGGAGGAGAAGTGGAGACGGAGAGAGGCTGTACCAGGGCAAGCACGCGTCCCGGGAGCTGGTCAGGGCATCGACGGTCAGCAGCTACTCCTCAAGAGACTACAGCACATGCTGGGATGACGAAGCGAGCGCTCAGACGCCAAAAAAGGGTACCAAGTTTTGGAAGGGCTTCGATGGGCGCTTCTGGGGTAAGGATGGGGACACTGACTGTGGAGAGAGGGATGGACGAGGCAGCAGGAGGAAAGACTACCAAAAAGAAAGGTCCTGGAGCAAAGAACAGGAAGGAAGGCCGAGGCAGAAGGGAAATCCCTGGGAAGGCCGCAGTTCCAGTCTCCACTCCCGTAGAGCACTTTTCCGCAGCGAGTCCCAGGGAATCCTCGAACCGTCATCTCAACATCGCAAAGGCCGACTCCGCACCAACTACTGGGCCTCCTCCTTTGAGATTGCCCGTGAGGGTCACACGGATCAAGGACGGAATCTAGCCGGAAGAGAAGACAAACACCTATCGTCCACTGCCAGTCTGTTTCACCTCTCTCGTTCCCAAAGCCTGGAGGGAAGCTGCCAGTCGCTCTCTCCGCTTTCTTCACCATCTTACTCCCCGTCCCCTCCACCGGCAGCGCCCCTCACACGATCCAAATCCTTCAGGGATCTTGGGCGACGTGTCTTTGGCTCAATGAGGTCACTCAGTTTAAGGGGTCACAAAACAAAGAAGTGACATTCGATCATTACAGTCGGTATAGTCTAGTGTAGGCTTCATTAAAATAGATTACTTTCTGCTTGTGACTGTGCCTCTGCATGCAATGCTGTGCTGAGTCTTGTGCCTGTGTGGTTTATACTGTATATATGTTGCCCTCACAGTACACTTTGAAAAAACAAGTTTAAAATTGTGTTGATCACAATCCAGCAATGGTAAGGTGTCTTTTGACTTGATGTGCTCAGGGCTATTAAATATGCTAAAAGTTGAACCACTGAAATAAAAAAAATAATGTAATCCATGTCTTATAATTAAAGTTAAATATTAAATTTATTGGAACAAATTTGGTTTTGTACATCTTTGTATAAGTGCATATTATTGCATGCAGGATATGCAATGTGTAAGATTTAAATGTTTAGTTATTGCCACTAAAATACATGTGGACTGTATTTTAAATGGATGTTCAGTTGATGTTTAAGTAAAATACATACTGTTCACAACAACAGCTCACTTCAAAAATATTTATTGATTTCATTAAAACAAAGTGGAAAAAATGAGGATGTGTTACTATTCAAGTGGTGACAAAAGATCAACCATTTGAAGACAATCACTGCTCAAGACAAACACAACCTAGGAGTAAATAACCAAACTTCTGTCAGTCAGTGCAGGAAGTTTCATTTTGAAAGTCCATCATCTGTAACAGTCGATGGTTCTTCAAGACCTCATCCACCAAACCTCAGTCTCGCCTGATTTACAGGGATACATTTCGTAGTGTTTGGCAAGCAGTAACAGGCAGCATTGCTCACATCTTTAGCCGTGCCCTTAGGAATCTGAACTTTAATTCAACTTTAGAACATTAGTCCAGTTAGACATGTTTCTGGGTCACTGCCATGTCTCCTTGCCCTTCTCCTTGCTTCTGTTGGCTGAACATGCCTTTGTACAGGGCCTTCTCTTTCTGGTAGTCTTTACTGAGCCTCTCCTCCGCTCTCTGCAGCTGCCTTTTCACATTGGCATCTGAGGAGAGGAAGACCGAAATGAAAACAAAATTCAGAGTGAGTGGACATTTATGGTCAATTCAGAGTTAGGGGGTTCTCTTTCTGTTTTGAAGGGCTACTTTCTCTTCTGACTGAAACACAGTGCAGCAAAACTGCAATCCCTGTTGTCAAGGTGAAGACTAGAAATCAGTGACCTGAAACCTGAAAAACGTTCCGATTTACTGATACCACTGTCAATATTTCGACATAGACAACTTTCTTCAGGGCAGACTAACCCATGCAAATGTATTCAATAACTTCCACTCAAATCTCACCGTTAGGTTTCCCCCTGCTGGCCTGCATAAGGTACTGCCGAGCTGACTGAGCATCTCCTAACTCAAGGGTGGCTACCCCAGCTCTGTAGAGTGCTTTGATGTCCCCTGGCCGCAACTCAAGCACTCGAAGGCTGTATTCCTGCACCCGTGAATAGTCCACACTTTCCCGCTGTAGCAAACAAGCTTGGAAGGAGAGAAAACCAAGATTCAATTGTTAATACAGGTGAACGTTTTGCATAATTGAATCCTCATTGGGGCTACATGCACAACTCAAACCTGGCCAATAAGGCTGATTCTGATTCTGACATGCCAATGACAGCAATAGGAAGGCAAGTCAATTAAAGTAAGCTCAAGTAAGGAAAATCTGAAACAAGTTTTAAATGCATCCTATCATCTAAGATGTAAGAGGTTTGACGCTGTGATAGTTCATTAAAAATATATATACAATGAAAAAACAAAACACATTAATGGGAATGATGCAAGGAATAAGAGCCAGCAAGCTGCATGCAGTGCACCTCCCCAATGTGAAATACCTGCCAGATTGTTATAGCAGTCGATCTGTGTGTTCCTTAAGAGTTCCTGTTGTTCCGAGTTGAGTACAGGTGCTTTGGGTCCGAAACCTTCGACTGCAGATGTAACCTTGGAGTCAAGGCCACGTAGAACAATCAAGGCTCGATGATAACGTCCAATGGCAGATCGAATATTTTTGTCTCGATAGAATGTGTTGCCTTCTGTTTTTAAACGAACAGCCTCTTGGAGTTGACTGTCAACACGCACGCGTTCTGACGGTGAAGCGGAGCAGCTGGCTGTGGCCTGCTCTGCGGCATCTTCCAATTGCTCCTTGTCATCCGCCTGTTTCCAAAACAAAGATTCCTTAACTTCAGTGAAATTATGGTATTTAATGGACTGTTTTGTGACAGGGTTCACTTTATGAAAACCATCCTTCTGTGCAGAATCAGATCAAAGCATAGCCTATGTCCTGACATGTCCTGATATCTCCAGTTCCTGACTAAATTAGATCCGTGAACATTTAAACATCAATCTTAAAGCCACAATAACTGCAACTGCATTGCCTGCCCATTTAGTAACATCTGACACCTATCAGACACACACACACACACACCACACACACACACACACACACACACACACACACACCAGAAGAAAGAACCATCCTGGCATACCATACACCAACAAATCATGACAATTGCAAATAACGTCTTACCATGTTAATATCACTGAACCACAGACTGGACATAGGATTCTCATTTTTAACCATCCTGGATGGTTTCAAGTGACAAACCTGGATAAGTTAACTTGCACAGAGGTGGCAGGTTTGTGGTAAGAAGTGGCTTTGATTGTTGGGAGAATGAAGCCCTGGGGCTCTTCTATTATGAAGTGTACCACTCCCCCTGGGTTAACTTACCCAGGTTTGTCATTACATCACATACATACCTGAATAGTTGAACAGATCAGTACGATCAGCTGCTGATCAATTGTATTGCCAATAACAGTGACATTGATACATGTTAAGCAGGTAGTGGGCGATTTCCTGTGTAGGAGGGACCCAGCAGGTCTTTAACTAATTTGCGATATGCAGGTTATAATCACACGCCAAACGTCAGTTAGCTGGTTTTACAGAAGTCTAGCCTGGAAACGATTCCTTGCTTTGGCCATAAACACTTGGAGTACCGTTAACCTGTCCTTTAGCCTAACGTCAGTTTGTAGAGGAAATTCTGCTCTCAGTGCGTTAGATTTACCTAATTTCTTCCAAAATTCAACATTTAAACGAATCTTTGATAAAAAAGACGAAACACTCAATGTCACATAAACATTCACCCTTCTTGATACTTACCATTAAATAATAATCAAATATTACAGGCGCCGACTGAAGTAATTAACTTAGCACCAATTCCTGCTTGTCTTCTTCTATGGATTTAGTGTTCGCTGTTTCCATCCATTGGTGTGCGCGTGCTGCCTCCTCGTGGTGTGTTTGTTATTTACAGTCTTCTCCGAGGCGCAACATTTCAAACTCCATAATAATAACAACATTGTTGCGTTATTGTATTAATAATTGCGTATGAGTGGTGCAAGGTTGTTCCCGAGCAATTTCCAGCAACCCAAGCAGCAAAGAGTGCATGAACGTCTTTATAAACAAACGTTTCCCCCCGAGTAAAACAATCCAAGAACAACTTTATGCAACACCGCATTTGACAGGTAGCCTAAGCCATGGATTTGATTAATTTTCCAGGGTGGAAATAATATATAAATATGATGCATAATATGATTTAGCACGTGGAACTACATGGCCCCCCACGTCCCCATTTGGAACGCGTCAGCTTTTTGAGACAATGTGATGCTTAGGCCTAGGGTAATTTCAGTGTAAATTTAATAAATAACCTTATAGAATTGGATTGAAATTGGATCTGAAAGGAGGGATTTGTTTGGTATTCCCTTTTGTACTGTCGTCCGGGTGGCGGATGGATTTGTAATTCCATGGACGTTTCTATTTCTGTTCTTCAGTGGGGGAGATAGGCTATAGTTCGTTTTGGGTGAGGAGGCCAAAGCAAGCATCAAGCATATAACCCACATTTGTGTTCCACTAACCGAAGGAATGTAGCATAGAGGAGTAGTCTTTTTATTTGTAGCTCCACCCACCCATCTTTAACGCATGGATACTGCACTGCAGGCCGTTGGATTAAGGACACATTGTTAGTTGCGCGGCTGTGCTCTATGATTTTACAAATCAAAAAGACAACCTTATTGCGCAAGGCCTATTTATTAAAATAACTGAGTCGTCGACATATATTCAGCTTTTTAACAAAATTGCTAGGGTAGGCGCTACGCGCATGTCGTGTTCCAATGCACCACCCCCTAATCTGTGACAGACAGATAGTCATGCATGCATCGGATCGGCGTTGTATAACAGGAATTCGGCAATAGCGGAGTGTCAGCGAAGAATGTGGGGCACTTTGACATATGTGACGCACATCAGAACCATCTGACCACGAAAAACGGTTTCATCTTTTTTTTAATGCGCCTTTAACCAAAACAGCGATTCCTTTTAGTGGGCCTTCATCTAAACTTAGACATGGAGCTTCATCGGCGACTGTTGCTTGCCCACTGTGGCGCCCACACCCTTTCTGTTTTGGCCGGACTTCTTGTAGTGATACCCCTTGCACTTAACGGATCCGCGTTCAAAGGGAGGTGCGCGCTATTCAGTCAAGGATTTTGGCGGACGGAGAATCAAACTCTGATCACTGGGGAGTCAAACGAGATATCTCACTTGGTAATACAACAATGGGGTCCCCCAGCTGCCTGTCAGTTCGCTACATTCGTCGGAGTGTTCACCGTTTTGTACGGAGCAGCGCAGGGATGGCGAAGCTTTTTCTACCTTCACGGTAGACATGATGAGTATGTATTGCAGTATAATAGCCTGGTGGTGCTCAGAATTGATTCATTTGGGATTGAATTTGAAATGTTACGGACAATTTCCATGTCTAATATTGAACCTCTACTTTTTGTTTCAGTACCCTCCTGTCAGCTTTCCTCACTCTTCTCTTGAGCCTCTGTCTGTTTTTTCTGTCTGGTGGGGCAAGTGTCACCCTCTCTTTGGGACTTGTGTCCTGGTGTGATGTTGTGACAGAACACAACTCCAGACCATACAGGTAAAATAACACGATGAATGTAAGAGCAGTGTTTGAGAGTAAATTCAGCCAAGTAAATACTATCAAGTCAATTGTAAATGATGCATGATATAATTCTTGTCTAGCCTTCTAATGAAATTGCATGTCTATTTTGGCTTTACCCAGCTGTGCAGAATCACAGTCCATACCTCTATACCTGGATGTTGAGACCTCTTCCTTTTATGCAGAGCTAACCTGTGCACAGGTATGTACGATTTAACTTCATAGCGCTCCTTTGCACACATCTCTGTTTCGGTTGTTCATTATCTCACACAGCCTACCCAATAACAACAAGCAATTTAAGTAGACCTGATGATTGATAGTTTAACTTTTGTTATGCCCTTCGATCATTACCAAGGTTTTTCTGAGTCTTTTGAATATATGGATTTGCCACGGAACTCTCCAATTCACACACCAGATATGAGTGGGTAATGGTCATAATTGTCCATGTCAGCAGTCACATAAAGTCAAACTTTTATATATAAAAAAGTGGCAAATTAAGTTTGATTTGTTGTCTCAATTTCGTTGCCGTCTGCTAAGCTTGATTTTTTCTGGTCCTTCTGCACATTTCACTGACTCATGCCCCTCTTGCCTCCTCAGCTTGCTCTCTGGTGTGTGACCGGACTCTGGCTGATCCAGGTCATCCTGTCTTTCCTGCGCCTCTATCACTCCCACAGTCAGCACATCAGCACGCCATGTCTGGCCAGAGAGAAGGAGCTTCTGCTGGGACAGGCCTACTGCGACTGTGCCTTCACCCAGTACCCGCATACCCTCCAACACCCACACCTCTCTCAGACAACCGCCGTCCTCATCTGATGGGAGATTTACCTGAACTCAACAACTCAGTTGCCTGACCGCCGTAAACAAAATGTCTATTTTATTGTGATGAACGCTAAATCAGTAACTTATTAATTTTACACATTCAATGCACTGTCCATTTTATTTGTTTTTGCATAACTAAAATAGTTCTGCGCACTGATGCCAAGGACTTGGAAGTCAAATATTTGAAGCCTGTACGAATATAGCTGAATAGCTGGATGCAATTGTTGGGCAATGGATGCAGGCTCCTGCATGTGATGTTGTCCAGATAACAAGCTCAATTAGAAGCTTGCTCTTCTGTTTTGACATTAATGAGACCTTAAATGGTCTTGTTTTGTATTTCATAGACTTTTAGGAACACCAGTGAATTTGATGCATGTTCACATGCATGATCCTGTCCTCTCTCCCTTGTATGAAGGTTTTTGTATGAAGCTGTTTGGGTAGATGCAGCAAGACGGGGGGACTGGTTCCCACACAATGCTAATGTCATTTGAGTGCTTGGGGAGGATGGGAGAATGTCTAAAGGAATTCCAACAATTCCTTTCATTTGACATAATGATCTCTGTACCCCAACCCTGGATGCAGTGACACACAGATGGCAGAGCAAAAAACTGGAGTGATGGAGAGATTAATTTCAGTCCTTTATTATTAGTTGTGTTGATATGTTGATTATGATGTTCAGTCATGTTTACCTTTTTGTGTCTATGTTTTGTAGTTATTTATATTTTTACCAGGTATAATTTCTGAAATGTCAATAAATCCTCAGGTGTAAGGATATAATGAATAATGTGTTTACTGAATACTCCCAAAGTCTTTTTAAAGCATATAAGTGTCTCTGATACTCCTCGTTAATTCCTACCACATGCAAGTTTGAAAATAATGGCTGTGGAGTGATATTGAAAGTCATTTTTGTTGTTGTTGTTGTGTTTTAAAGAAAACACTCGTAGCCTATGTCTACAGCTGTAAAATTGTTTGTGAGAGAAGAATACTGAAACTCATGCGCTCTTTGTTAAACCTTAGCCTACATTTTTATCACCGAAAATGAAAATAACGACAGCAGCCTAGTTCCCAACAGCAGGTCAGACAAAGAGAACCCGTAGAGAAACCTTTCTTTTACGGTCTATGAGAGAAACGCAGTTTGGAAAAGTCATTGCTCATCGGTCAACACCTAGAATATTTTGATATTTTCATGTGTCAACAAAAGATAGCCGAACAACTTTACCTTTAAGGTTTGCGTTCCTTTATGTTCTACTAACCAATGAAACACTCAGGTGAGCAATCTCACCAATAGCTATCGCGTTTTTGAAAATGAAGGCGGGATTATTTTGTGACAGGCCAATGATATAAGTAGGGGGTAGTATCTTTTACAGGATGTCTACAGTAGGTCGCTAGCTTTCCAACGGAATCGACCACCAAGCTTGGGATGCGACCGGTGAAATATGTCAGACACAGTGCCTGTCGATATGAAGCTAACAGACTTAAAGAAGCTCAAAGTGGTAGAACTGCGTGTCAAACTGAAGGAACGGGGTCTCGATTCTAAAGGTTTGAAGGCCGATCTTGTGGCACGTCTTTGGTCTGCGCTCGAACACCAATCTATTACAGAACAACAACTTCCCAGTGGTGGAGATCATGGCTCGTCCGTTACTGAAGAAATTCATGTGGACGTAGAGGAACAGCATGGACACATATCTGAGACATTGCAAAAAGATGTACAACCTTGGGAAACAGTTGTCACCGGAGCGACTACTAACATCTGTTCTGCAAAGAGAGATTCAACAAACCTAGAAATCCAAACCTATGTAACAAATGTAACGTCGATCTGTGATAAAGAAAGTACTGCTGAATCAAGTAACGTTACTGTTAATGTAGATTGCCATGTGAGCTCTGATCGAACAGTGAGTTGTGGCACACAGCAAATAACATTTCAGCAGCACGAGATCGAAAAGTCGAGCAGCTCAATCTCACCAGATCCAGCTAAAGAGTCACTTTCCTGTCATCTAACGACTTCCGACGTTCCTACTTCCGAGATTTCCCACACAGCAGAATGGGTACATGACGCTACACCTGGAAACCACTGTCTTGTTGCTGGAGAAGAGGATAAACCCAAGATATCAAGCCCCTCATTTATACACACTAACTCCAGTCGGGCAGAAGATGAACATTTACAGCAGCTGAAAAGTGTGGACACTAGTAAGTTGTTGCAGGCGTTGCTACTTTGTTTTTTTTTTCTGTTTCTGTCCTTTTAATCATTTGTGTTAACACAACAGTGAGCAGATGATGCTGTATTGGTGTGTAGAATTAACTTCCCTCTTCCTCTGTAAGTTTCATGTGGACCCACAACACCACTGAAGAATCAGGGGGAAAGTCAAAGCAACAAAAGACCAGTGGAAGGCATACGGGACAGAGGCTACTATGAGTTCAAAGAGGAGGTCCAGTATAACAGGTGAGAAGCATGATTTGGGCTCTCGTACAGGATGATCAAAATGTTTCAGATGATCAATGTATGGAGCAACCTCACCATTCCTTGAATTCATTCTTCCAGAGCCAAGAATCCGGAGTTTAACACTGAGGTCAATGAAGATAATAAAGTTGGTGACCAGCTAGTTGTGTTAGATTCCTGTGAGTTGAGAACATGTTTATATATTGGGTCACTTGCCTTGACCCCCTAATGACTTAAGTGACATCCCATTCTTAATCCATAGGCCTTAATATGACGTTGGTCCTCCCTTTGCAGCTATAACAGCTTAGACTTTTCTGGGAAGGCGTTCCATAAGGTTTAGGAGTGTGTTTATGGGAATTTTTGGCCATTCTTCTGGAAGTGCATTTGTGAGGTCACACACTGATGTTGGGCGAGGAGACTTGCTCTCAGTTTCCGCTCTAACTCCTCTCAAAGGTGTTCTATCGGGTTGAGGTCAACACTCTGTGCAGGCCAGTCAAGTTCATCCACACCAAACTCTGAGATCCATGTCTTTATGGACCTTCCTTTGTGCACTGGTGCACAGTCATGTTGAAAAAGGAAGCGGCTATCCAAACTCTTCCCACAAAGTTGGGAGCATGGAATCGTCTGAAATCTATTGGTTAATACTGTATTATTAAGAGTTCCCTTCACTGGAACTAAGGGGTCAAGCCCAGCTCAGGGATGGCCCCTTCCTGTTCCAACATGACTGTGCACCATCCATAAAGACATGGATGACAGAGTTTGGTGGTCTCGTCATCCAACATCAGTGTGTGACCTCACAAATGCACTTCTGGAAGAATGGTCAAATGCCCATAAACATACTCCTAAACCTTGTGGAAAGGTTTCCCAGAAGAGTTTAAGCTGTTATGACTACAAAGAGTGGACCAACATCATATTAAACCCTATGGATTAAGAAGAGGATGTGACTGAAGTTCATATGGGGGTCAAGACAGGTGACCCAATACTTTTGGCAATATAGTGTATTTGCCAGTAATGTGGAAATATTAACATTAGTTGTGCACCAAAATGAATTGTTATATGTGAATTCACATATGTTATATGTGAATACTGGTATCTCTTCCCTTCCTGTAGATAACAGTGACCTGCATTTTAAAGTGGGAGAGGATGGAACGAGTGGGCAGCCTCTCTTATGGGAGAAGTTTCCGCTCCTGTGGTCAGGATGTAGACTGAGCCATGGTGTACAATATGGGAAGGTCAGCTTTGAGATCAAGGTACGTCTATGGGATGCATGGGACTGGACACTGAAAATAAGAGTGGTCTCTTTATGTGTAGTTTATAGAAGGTACAATGTTTGACTCATGAGCTAAGTGTATGCTGAAAGATTCTGTAAACAGAAAATAAGTTCTGAGTTTGCTGCACACCATAGGAAAAGGTACAATTGACCTTTCGCCAGGAGCGTTCTAATTACGCCCCCCTGTATTGTGGGAGAATTCTGCTGTCAAGTCCGACATTCTGTCCGACATCAGCTGATTTTTGTCGATAGTCTTACTAGCGGCTAGCTAACTCTTAACGGCCTAGCAGTATATTTGTTTACATTGTCAGATAATGTATTTCTATTGAAATATAAAAAATCTAAAGTGTCAGAATAAATGTGTGTATCATGATTGAAGCAGAACCTTTCTGACAATGTATGTGGGCACAACATTAACGTTACATGCACAATCAGCGAGGGGAGAAGTTTATCCCAGCCAAAGAAAATCTGACGCTCGTCTAGTTAGCGGATTCGCACTAAAAGTGTCAACAAGGGTAGTAGCCTACATACATACGTTGATATTAGCTTAAACTAACTGTTGGCGTCTGCTGACTATCCTGTCATAAGTAGGCTATCGCAGGCTATGTCACGCATAGCGTAATGACCGTCAATGCATAACGATTTTGTTTCAGTGGTGATGGCAGCTGCTCTCGTGTCATTGCCGTGTTATAGCAACTCGAACAGTGGAAAATAAGTGGCATAAAAGATGTCCCAACTGTCTTCGACAAGTATGCCCAAGCAATGGGACAAGCCACGTGGAGAAAAAAATATGATCAGAACCCGTCTCACAAATGGTTATTTCCAAACCGTTCGATCTTCAGAGGAAAAGGCGCCCCGTAATGGCCAAGTTTGTAGACAATAGGTAGGCCTATTATCATTGAACACAATATGCACAACGTTAATGCAGAGGTGGCATCCCGCGTTTAAATTAGGTTTGCAACATGACATTACTGTAAAGAAAACAGAGCCACATGTTGTTGAAGAGTATCATTTTTAATGTCAGACCAAGGGCCATTTAAAAACACAGGCATGACCAACAATATACATAAATAAATTATAAAGGTGTTTGCGTTTCTTAAGTCAATATATGTACACAATGTTTAATTTACAGCTTTTGCCCATTGCTTGAACACTGTAGACCCATGCTTAAACTAAAGTAACACAACTTGAAGTGTTGTTGCCATATCTCAAACATGCACCTATACCTTAAACAAAAGTGCTGCTTTGCACTCTAGTTGCAATTCTGCAACACACTTACTCCTTTATACACACTTGAAGGCACTTACTTGCAAAACTGAACACCAATCAGCCAGCTACAAAAAGCCCTCAGTTTAGCCATTGTGAATGCTGATGTGAATAGTAGCCTAATATTTCCCAGTGTTGTTTGATGTTTACTTGTGTGTAGAGTTGTGGCACAATGAGCGAAGTTTTGCAAAATGTATTCAAGCAAATATGTTTTATATAAAGTAGACTAGTGGGTTTCTCCTGATCTGAAAGTATATGCATATGATGCAAGTGTGTTTCATTTTGTCACCAGAGTTTTATTTTGACAAAGGATTGTTAGGTTTTGATAGCAGAGTTTACATACTGAGAGTTTCAATTTGACAGATATGAAAGGTATATTTTCTAGTGTTGCGTTATTATTGTGTGTAGAGTTTTGGCACAGTGAGCGAAGTTTTGCTAAATGTGTTCATGCAACGGGCAAAAGCTTTAAATAGCACAGTTCAGGGTGTGGGGAGTAGTGTCCTGGGTGTGTGGAGTAGGGTCTAGGGCGTGTGGAGTAGCTTCCTGGGTGTGTGGAGTAGTGTCCTGGGTGTGTGGAGTAGTGTCCAGGGTGTGTAGAGTAGTGTCCAGGGTGTGTAGAGTAGTGTCCAGGGCGTGTGGAGTAGGGTCCTGATGCTCCATGATGACCCTATGCAGATGGATATATCCATAACTGTTACTGTTAACAGTATGTGACTGAGATTTGTACCACAGTATCTTTAATAAAGAAATCATCTGTCATTGCATGTCCGTTCTTAATTTCATTTAAGTTGAAAGACATCCTTTACCTTATGGTTTCAGTAGGCCTAGCCTAGTGGCACTCTTGCTGGGGGGCTGTGGCTTTCTTCGCAGCTGTGGTGGGCGCCTTACAGATGATGGGTGATCATAATGCAAGGTGATGCTGCAGAGGATCAGGGTGGTCTTGAGTCGCTTTGCCTTCAACAAAGTGCTGGTGAAAGATGATAGAAATACTGAGTTTACATGGTAAAGAACCACACATATAAAATATCCCACACCAACTTGCTTTGCAACCCACAAAGCTTTAAAATCAGTGTAGGCTACAGTTTTACTGCCATGGTAGCCTAGCTGGGAGATTACTGCTGACACGTTTAGATTAAGTCGCTAACCTGTTTTAGTGAATTACGCAGACATTTGAATGAGCTAAAATCCAATATCTAATGGTTATCGTTAAAACAAAAATACAACTTTACAGTTCTGACGATACAAGCGATAGCCTAAGTTTAAAGTTAACGCTGGCGTTGTTAGGACATAATGCTATCCATAACGTTAGTAACAGCAACCGTCTATAGCTTCTAGTTAGCTACAACTAGCGCTAACAAGTAGCCTAACTAAAATGTTCGCGTTTACCTTAATGCCACACCGTGATGTACAAAAACATTAATCTGTCCTACATCGATATAGAATTGAAACGACTTACCTTTGAGCAAACGTAGAAATGTTTCTAGTAGATGTGCCGTGATTTCTTAATGTGTTGACGTTCAGCTGTTGATGTGGTCGTCCGCATAACTTTATCCAACGTAAACATTTTTCTATTTTTGTTTTCGGAAAAGGGGCTTAATCGACGTTTTCAACCCAGTCCTTGTATCTGTAGTCAGTGTTGCAAGTGCCATAACACCGTTTGACCATTTTGGAGGGGGGAAACCGAATAAGCTGAGACAGTAAATGAAAGGTTAACAGCTGTGTTGTTGCTGTGATGTCGGACAGAACGTCGGACATCCATGAGCTCAGTATTAGAAGCGTTCTGATTGGTCAGATTGTCTGTCAATCAAACGCTGGCGAAAGGTCAATTGGTTTTGCAAGCCAGGTTTCTGTCAACCAAAATTCAAATGACTAAATAGATACAGTGCTTATACAAAGTATTCATCCCCTATCCAGGGCACTATGCAATACACTGATAGGTACAGATATAGCCATAAGTACACAACCCATGGTGCCTGGTTCCATGAGTTTACACTCAGAGACTCAAGAGACTGTTTTGGAATTGATTTCCATTCATTTGCTGCTGGGTCTTGTACAATCGTGATGCCATACACTCAGGTACCTTAACTGGTTTCATTTGCATTGAGCTCAATGAGAATGAAACCAGCTAATAGGCTAACTGAAATAAAACCATACCATTCTCTAGGTATGGTGAAGGGTATGTGATGCTGTGAGGCTATTTTAATTTCAAAGGCCAAGGGGGCTTAATCATTTTAACACATATGGTTAGCATAGGCATTCCAATACTTATGACCCCTGTATTTTAAGGAAAACATTTAATTATTTACGATACTTTATTCCTTCACAAAGAAAACTAAAGGTTGGATAGGTAACTGTATCTGATTTTGATGTAAGGATCTTTAATGGTAATTATTGTGACTGTGTATTTGTATTGGCTTGTGTGCCTTTGCCGTGTGTAGTATGTGAAAAGGCTGGTGCCCTGTGGTCTGGAGGAGGGGATGGACCCTGAAGCCCATGTCCTCAGAGTGGGCTGGTCCACAGACGACCCCAGTCTGCAGCTTGGTGAGTGATGGCAGGAGGAGAGGGGAGCATAATAAGTCACAATTATTATTTTTGAGTCACAATCTTACATTTAAAAAAAAAAAAGATAATTTGCATAAACTGGTTATGCTTTGGCATATTCCATATTTACACCACATTACTGTGTTTGGATTGATTTCTCCTATTCAGGTGAGACAGAGTTGTCTTATGCGTTTGACAGCAGAGGCCGTAAAGTGACACAGGGATGGGAAGTGGACTTTGGAGAGCCGTTTTCAGAGGGGGATGTTATCAGCTGCTATGCAGTGAGTAGGGATACAACAATGCCATTAATTGATAAATATATGATGCTATTTTTAAGCATAATAGAACATAATCTGCTTTTGATTTTGTTTGTTCAATGTCAGATTGGTCAAAATATTATTCTAATTCAAAACAACCCTCTAAACTTTACAAAGTGTTTTGAAACAAATCTCTGAGTTGGGTTGGGTTTACAGAGACTTAAAGTGTGTTCCATTGCCTGTGTTAATGCTTACTTGTTCATCGCAGTGGATCAGTGACACAGAGGATTCCGAGCTCTCCTTCTACAAAAATGGCCTCTCCTTGGGTGTTGCTTTTCGACTGGAACCCTCCCAACTGGAAGGCCACACCCTCTATCCTCATGTTCTGTGCAAGAACTGCTCTGTATCCCTGAACCTTGACCCCGTGGGTGCTCCCTGGTACTGCGGACCGGTTGGGTTTACGCCCCTCCCTACCCTCCAACCTCACCAGAGGACTCGGGCTCCACAGCCTCCGGCATCAAAGGAGGAGTGTGAGGTGAGTCTTCACATGACTCAGACTCATTAATTTACAACTGTGAAGGATTTAGACCCCTGTAAAGCAGAAGAGTCCCAATTTACACTTTTGTATTGTCGCAGTCACAGCCTTGATTCAGTACGTAAGTTCATCTTGAGTACATCACTATCAGCACCAAGCCCTTTATTGTATCTCTAAATACTGCAGAAGGGGTTAGTGTAGAGCTTAAAGTTATCAGGCACACAATTTTGAATACTGACGATTCTATGCAATGACCTTTTGAAAATGTGTGATAACTTCAAGCATGGAAGCTTTAAGCTCTGGTTAGTCTGTGTGAAGCGTTCCTCTGTCTCTCACTGGTCTCGCTCCTCAGGTGGTGATGATGGTGGGCATGCCAGGCTCAGGGAAGAGCCGCTGGGCCCGGGCCATCATGGCCGAGCACCCAGACAAGCGCTACAGCCTGCTGAGCACAGACTCAGTCCTGGCCTGCATGAAGGTGGGTTTCAGGACGACATTGACATTCCCGTTGAAATTCAGCTGTCTCCTGATGAATGCTGGTGGTTTGCTGTACACTATATTCCCAAAAGTGTTCGCTCACCTGCCTTGACTCAAGACAAGTGAGTCAGTCAAGACAGGTGAGCGAATACTTTTGGCAATATAGTGTGTAAAAGGCCCGTGGCTTAATCGTGCTATGTACAGTATGTGATGGTGCAGCCTGTCTGTGTGGCTATAGTAATGTGTGGTGTGTTTTAGGGAGTGGGAGGTGCTGCTCAGAGGGAGGTGGCGCTTCAGCAGGCCGCTCAGTGCCTTACACAGCTCATCAGGGTGGCAGCTGGCAGGAGACGCAACTATATCTTGGATCAGGTAACTGCAGGATTGTGTGTCCAAACCAACTCAATCTACTTTATTTATATAGCACGATTTAAACAAACACAAGGTTTCCAATGTGCTGTACACCACAACAATAAAAGGACAACAGTAGGATATAAGTAATAAAATAAAATAAAAGTGTGTGTGTGTGTGTTTTCACAAGCCAACAAACTTCACAATGTTAAAATGTCACTGTCCCTTTCTGTCTTCTTCATGCTCCAGGCCAATGTGTACCTATCTGCTCGGCGACACAAGATGCTGCTCTTCGCTGGTTTGCGGCGGCGGGCAGTAGTGGTGTTTCCATCGGATCAGGAGTGGAAGAGGCGCCTCGCACAGCAGCAGAGGGACCAGGCCAAGGAAGTACCTGAGGAAGCCCTCCTCAAGCTCAAAGGTGAGAATGCATAAGGTCACATTTACCTTTCATTACATGGTCATGTCAAAATATGCAAGTCCTACCCCTGCAAGACCTAGGATCTATGAAGTTCAGTGAACCAATGAGCCTTGTTTGTACCGCCATTGTTGTTCGAAAACTGGGTTGTCTCAATCAAACCACACAGATGTGGATGTAGAAGTTGAGTTAAGTTATGAGGGTTAGTTATGGCATACGTGCCTCACAAAGCAATGTGGCATTAATCCTGGTTCAACCTCAGTATGAAGGAGGTACAAGTCATTCACACTAACCGCTTAAGCTGTGTACTAGGCAAAAAAGCTTCCCAATTATCACTACTTCTGTAAGAGTACATCATTTTTGTTGGACCTTTCAATATGTTATCAATATCAACATTTGTTTTGGAAGTTTCAGTATTTGCTTATGAATAATGTTCCTTAATGAACAAAGCTCACCAAATAAGTCTTTAGGATCCATCAAACATATTATAAATGAAAAAGGGGAAGAATGGCTTCAGGAGTGAAAATAGTTTTGGGGACAGCGAAACTCCCACTGCAGTCAGTTGAAAATGGTGTGAAGCTGCTTTGTTATACGTGTGTGTTTGTGTTGACTTGGGTCTCCAGTTACGTTCACACTGCCAGAGACTGGAGATCTCCTGGAGGAGGTGTTATTTGTGGAGCTGCCAAAAGAGGAGGCTCAGGGGGTCCTGACTGGGTACAAAGAGGAGGCGCGGCAGGCCCTGCCATCGCCACCTAAACGCAAGAAACCCAGACACAAACACAACAGAGCTCCTCCAGCTGGCTGGAGGCCGTGGAACACATCCTACCGTGGGTAACATCTTAAAAAACTCATCTCTGTTCTCTGCGGTTACAAATCTACCTTAACTTACTTGACAAGAAAAGAACAACATGTAGGCTTGTGAATGGTTTTGGTCAATCTACACTTGTAATATCATCTCTTTCCTAAAGCAGTGAAACCGCTTATGTTAATGTTCATGTCCCATGTATAACACATCTTTTTGGCTGACTGTAAATACAGGAAGGCACCCAGGGTGGATGAACCAGCCTCCACTTGCCCCACCACCCTACTGGGGTCCACCGCCTAGACAAGTATGTAGACACACAGTCAATTTCACACGAACATGCACATGTACACACTTAGACGACGCTGCATCAAGCGTCTATATGGTGTGTTGTGCACATCTGGTTCACAGGCTTTGGTCATGTTGTTGTTTTTCTAGGACATGTATGGCCAACAGAGATTCAGGAATTACTACAGCTACCCTACTGCACAGGTGAGAAATGTACAACAGCTACTTGTAGATGCCACTACAACAGCTTCTATGTGGGCTGTTGTCTTTGAGTCTGTCCTCTAAAATGTCAGTGCCTACATGGAAATTGCTCAGAGTGGATGCAGCTAGTCTACAACTTATCGCCGCTCTGTCTTTTTTCCCCCAGTGGAATCCATATTATGGAGGCCCGCCAGGATATTTTACCGACCGAAACTACTCAAATGGTGTTGGCCAATGGTATTAGTAAAAGGAAAAATGAATAAATTCACTATTTTAGTTACAACTGAATCAGGGATGCAGTCAAAAAGGTCAGCAGTGTGTGTAGTCAAGAAAACTATACTGTATTTCAGGTGAAAAAAAAGAAATGTTTATTGTTTAAGAAAACATTTACCCACTGTTTTGGAAGTAAATGCTGTTTAAATGTCATCACGAGGCCTTCCATGTTAGTTGTTGGTTACAGCATAGTAGTAATTATGTGTTATTACATTGTGTAATATTAGAACAGTTCTGAGTTGAATGGTTTGAAGTTGGAGATGGTTAGCAGTACCCCTGTTTAAAGATGGAAGATTCATCTGCTGGTCTGAAAAGGGAGCCCTTTAGCTAAATCAATAATTAGTCACATGGTGCTTCTGTTCTGACTGATCATACATTTGATGTGAAGTTGCTCAGCTCACATATTATTATGCTGAGGTGATGACAGGCACAGATATACATAGAAAAACCATGGCCGTATGTAGTCACTTTAAGAAATGGTTTTCAAAACAGATAACCTACAACCTCAGGAAACAGAATGAGTGTATGAAATTTTCTAAATGACTGCATCATTGCTTTCAAGGATGCATATTGAATGTGTATGATTTTTTTTTATGATAACATTGGAAAAAACTAATGAGTTATCGCCATGACCAAATCAAATTAGAAGTGCTGAAAATTACCTTTTAATACATCTGTAATACATCTTTAATACATCTCTTTACATCTGCTTAACATTTAGATAAAAAACAAGAACTTTTCAAAAGGTATCATACATCTACAGCCCTGCACCCGTAACATTCATCGTAAATGAGCTATTGTACAATTATTAACAATTTAATATATGCATAGAGTAGGGTTTTTTTTTTTCCATCCCAAAACAGACAGTATTTTTGTAAAATGTACAGGTGTTCTGTTATTCTCGGTATGTTGTAAATTCATTGATGATTTGAACATGTTTAACTACATTTGCACTACTGTGTTCTGCTAGTGAAGATGTTTTAAAAGAAAAAAAAAACATTTACAATTTTGTTCACAATAAAGAGTATTTTATATTCTTTTAAACATTTTGATCATTGACTGGCATGACTTCTTGATGGAGAATTATCGCTCCTTTAGCTGATGGACACAATTCTGACCACAGGGGGGCGCTCTTGTCCAAAGCCAACCATTCCTTGAGTGGCAAAAAGGGAAGGGTGTGAAACATCTATTTCAGGACCAGCTACTGTAATGATTGTTCTTGCTGTACTCATGCAGAAATTTTAAACACAAAAGGACAGGAGTGAGACTGACAAGTGAGAGATGAGTGAGTGAGTGTGAGTAACCTTTCAGACAGTTGAAGAGTCAAGTTTTTGAGACTCGTGTGTTGTCCTATTCTTTGATAGTAGCTGTAACATACTAAATTCTATGTGCATTGTGAATTGAATTTGATGCACTGCTTACCGTCTCCTTCAGGAATACAACATCTGTGGATTCATTAGCCTCTGGGCCTCCACGCCGGTAGACAGTTTTAACTTCATCTGCCGTCAGAAAGCACCTATTTGCACATCATCGCCAGGAGCATGTAGAATTGGGTCAGTGTGAGAGATGTGCAATGCACAGTGTAAACCATATGCATGATATGAAAGTAGACTTTGTTGAGCTGTATTCTGTCACACTGTTACCTGACATAGAACTCGGCACTGGGCCTGCCAGCACTGGTGTGGTTGAGGGCAATTCCCAGCAGAATTGGCTCGCTTAGAGAACTAAGAGGAACATTCACCTGAAGTTAAAAAGAGAGGTGAAGTGAATTTATCACTTATAAAATATATATTTTTCAAAGAATTTCTGAGAACAAAAAAGGTTGACAACGTAATGAAATACTTCGTCTCTTATCTCTGCTAACACAGAGGAGAAGATTTCTTTAAGGACCGCTTCCTCTCGGCCCTGGAGCGACTCTATGGTGATACTCTCTTCGCTGATACCATTGCAGACAGCCTGGGAGTCAAGGCCAAAGTATACAGTAAGTTAAGGCCAAATGGCAAGTACGAAGAAAAGCTTTTAAACAGTCAAACATTCCCTTTATCCCTTACTCACAATATATTACATAGAAATGACAATACTGTGCTCCTCATTCATGATGGGAATAAACTTGGTCAACACTTGATAATCGTCAGCACTACTTGCCTTTGGTTCGGGGTGTCCTCCTGGTATATCCAGCAGTCCAGCGGCTTCTGCAACCTTCTGGCTCCTCTTTAGGAGGACCACTTGTCCATCAGCAGTTGCCATGACAGCCCCCACACCTAGAGGCTGGGCTAGCAGGGCTTGTGGATCTCCAAGCTCGACTGCTCCTCGCCTCTGAAGCTCGCCCACCCTTTCAGACCAGTTAGTTCCCAGGTAGTCTTTGTAACAGGTTAGGCCTAACTGCAGACTCAATAGAACTCTCCTGGGTTCTCCCTGGCATCCTGAGCCCTTCGAAGAGTGTGACTTCACAACCAGACTGTCGCCACTGCAGGCGTTTGGGAGCGGGGCGGCCGACTGCCCACCACACTGGGCGTGTTGGTGTGCCTCATCACGCCCTTTCTCACCTGAGCAGCAGCACTGTTGTCTGGATGTTTCTCGAGTAGCCTTCTCTTGGACTTGTTCACCCCTAGCATCATGCGGTCTGGATGTAGGGCTGTGGTGCGTGGTCCAGTCGGTTGAGTGCAGTCTGAATTTGGCCCCATTGAAAAGCCACGGTTCTCGTTTAATCCTTTCCACCCACATAGACTCTATATGCTCCTCTGTATCTGGTGATGAATGCCGGTTAAACCTGGATAGGAGTGGTTTGTAAAGTTATGTTTATCATTGTTAAATTCACAAGATAAGCCATGCCAGAAAAGATACTTAATGGCATCCAATGTCCATTTGAAATCCTAAGCATTATAAACTACAAAGATATTTAACTGACTGATTAACCAGGGTCAGAGCAATAGTAAAGTAAACAATTAAACATGTATTCATGGATTTTATCAGGTACCTTTCCACAGGTGTATTAATCAAGCATTATGCAGTCTGTATTCATAATCTCGGTGCTTGATTGTATAAAAAGGGACCAATTCAGAATGCTGAATTGTGTGTTGGATATCTGTACTGAAAGGTTTTCGGATCTGTTAGTTAAACACAATATGGCTCTGTAGATTTGTTACTTTACCTTGAGGAGAGTTCCACTTGCACCTGCCATTCTCGCAATCCCCGCCAGGAAGCACAGTGAAGTAAAATAGACACATCCGGATCCATGTCCTTTAAATACGAAATACTTATATGCCTTCCTTTAGGCCTACTCAATCCAGTGACTTTGTAGATCTGGCGTGACTGTATGCTAAAACGCGATGAATGACTTTTCCTCAACAAGCCTCTGACTGAGTAACACGTGACCAAATATGAGGGTAATGCGGAAATCAGTTCCTTAACATGTAATGTAACATCCACAAACGAGTTGTACCCAAATTCTGACAAGAAACAAAGAACCTACATTCCTTCCTTACTGACACATTGTAAACGAATACCCGTATTAGTTAGCTAACCTTCGCTAAGGACACTGATGCCGTTGTGGGTTGGTTTTGCTTACTTTTGGCAATCCAGTTAGCCTACTCAATGGTCACAATAGACTTGAGAACTAGACTTGCAGGTTTCTGGGCGTTTAAGACAATCCATCATTACTATTGAGGCGGAGAAAATGCTGTTTGCTGTTTGTATCTTAGGCTACTGCTAATTAGGACTTTGGTTAGGCAACTGACGTTAACAGTTGACGTTAACTGTCCCATTGCTCCAGGATGATGTAAAAATTTTTACTTTTCGTTAACTTGCTAGCTAACTGGTGAAACATTAAAGACATTTTGAGCGACGCCTTACCTCCAGAGATTTGCGTGGGATGTGTTATAATCTAATGAAAGAAATGTGTCCTAGTTAGGTAAAGCTAGCCTGCGTTTACTTCAACATCACTGACGACACTTGACAGAGAGCTGTCATGAAAAAGTTCACGCCAACAACTTTAAAGGTGAACGTTTCTAGGGATTTCAGTAGTGGTAATGTTGTAAAGCTATTAATTACAACACAAGGACATAACTGGAATCAGCTACCTATCAAAACACTTTGGTCAGATCATTTCTCCTGATGGAAAGTGTCAACAGAACCGACACTTGCTTCAACCGGGGACGAAGAGAAACTGAACACAAACTAACGTTTAGCCCCGCCCACCAATACACGCAAAACATGCGACGGGTGAAGTGCTAACAGCTTACTGTCTGTCTATGGCTAGCAGACATCAGGTACAGTCCAAACAAATATTACCAGAACTGTTAGAAATGCACAAACTTTTGTTGCCGTATTAATGTTGGTATGTAAACTGCACGGTTCGTTAAAGTGGTAGCCAGCAGCTAAATCTCGGGTGTGCAATATCTCAATGTTTGCAAAATAACTTACAAACAAATGAAATTTAAACGCATTTGTGCTATGTCCTTGAAAATATCATGTTTTATGCTATTTTAGAGAATGTAAGCACATGATTGTGAATACAAACCGACATTAGTACAATATGTTCAGCTTGCTCTCCTCTTGACTCTTGAGTTATGCAACACTGTTGGAAGTAAGGTTATGAAACCTTTGTCTAGCGTCCGCCTGCAATCCAGTTATTTGGAGATAGCAGAGCAAGTCTACTGTTATTACTCGTACCATTAACTCGTTTAACTATCGTTAAATCAAAATATTGTGTGGTCACCAAGCCGCAAATGATGTCTTTGTCAAAAAACCCCCGCCAGTTAAAACATGGACTAGCCTGCATGGTGGCCTATGTATATTTCCGATAGAGGCTTGAATTCGTTTCAGGTTTCAAGCCAGGTTTGGCTGTAGGTCAGGCTATACTTTCGATCATATTTTTATTTTGCCGCTGATAGTGATTCATTCTGTGCTCTTTATACAAACTCTGGAGTTAGGTCAATTGCCGTCTCTATGAATGGTTTGTTCTTTCAGTATAATTGCTCTCATCCTTGTTATTATCAGTTAGAGGCTTCAATTGTATGGAAAAAATAACTCTTTTCTCCTGTTGAAGTTCCATCACGTGTAGAACACGCGAGCTCAAGCGGTGCTGACTGTGCATCCCCGATGGAATGGTACGTTCAAACGGCAAAAAAACGCACCTCAGTGAACACAACATCTCTCTCTCTCTCTCTCTCTCTCTCTCTCTCTCTCTGTCAAACTGCCATGTCACTGATTGCAGAGGAGAAACAAACCACGGAATTTCATTCTATTTAAAGCTCATATCAGCTGTCTGTCCTGGCCCTTTAACCTGCATTACCCTCTATTTTGTATATTTTCTCCCGTAGATTGGTTTCTCACAATCTCCCTGTGCACAGACTGAGCGCCACAATGCAGCTGGAAGCCCAACTGCGCCTTTCCCATAGCTGCATTTTTTACTACAGAAGTGCAAAGCTTCTGTTCTCACATTCTGCAGTGAATAGGTAAGGTACTGTGTTTTGTTTTATATGTAAAACAAACCAAAAATATATATTAATCTAAATATAGAACGTTTAGTGATCTGGTATGTTATTCCCTACTTTCATTAAAAATATGGATTTCCTTTATGTGTATTGCCAGCCCCAGAATGATGGTCTATGAAGGTTCAAGAGAAGTGTTCACTGTTATAGACCAGTGATGCCTATATGCACCTGCAGTATTATTGTTGGTCTCAGTAGTCTTGTGTGCTCATAATCATCTATACAGCATTACGCTGTTGTGGTGTGTTGAGTACCTGGCATGGGTGGAAAAGCGATTTAACTTTTTGGGTTGAAATTCTGGCGTCAGCATGGATTTGAGTAGGGGCTCAGCTCAGCTCTAACCAGGTCACTGAATGTAGATTTGGCAGGAATGGCAAAGTTGAAATGGCCTGTAAATGCAAAAAACTGAGAGCTGTTTTGAGATTTTGAGGGTAATTCTTAGCTTAGGGAGTAAACTTTAGGGGGTAAAAAGATTGAATGCCGGTTATTATCACAAAATACACCAAAGCTTCATTTTCGGTTAGGCTGCTTATTATACAAGTTGATGTTGGTAGCAATTATACACCAATGTTGAAAAGTTTTCCAGGCACATTACTATTATTTGAATTGATTAAGGACTCTCTGAAGGACTTATTTTCTTCTGTACAAATCAGGCTACATGATCATATTTCCTCCTCCATACTTGAGAGAGTGTCAAGCACTTTATTCATTTGTTCAAAAAGTTTCATCTGCGTGATCCATTACAAATCAACATTTTATGTTGTCTTCCACCTTGTATCTGTTTTCCTTTGCCAGACCTGGATAGAGCTTTTGAAACTCTGCCGAGAAGGCCAGTATTCTCTGGCAGAGTGTCTGATGATGAGACATGTTTTAAAAACGAATACTGCCAGCTGAGGACATGAGGCTAGGCAAACTAGATTCATGTTCTTAGCCACCTGCACAGTTTTCCCTGAGGTCTCCCACTTCTTATTGTGTCCAGGTCGAAACAGGCATGCACAGTGCTGCACATGTTTGGGAGATATACACTAACTTAGGCCTTAATATTCGTAGGACAATGATGGTCAGCTGTGTTACTGCAGAAATCTGTTTATTTTAGACAATTTCCTAATCAATATGCAATGTTCCAGATGTTGATATGGAAAGCTGGTCTAATTGGCTCCATAAACATTCTTCCAATAACAATTTTAGCCTTTTACACATGCCAGTTTGGCATAGTTATTGTAATGTGGTGTTGAAAGGGGCCTTTTATGCCTCAATGCCTTGATATTCCTTTTCATTCTGAATAGTTTGAATGGAAAGTTGTGAGGGAAGTGATTTTCTTTAAAAAGCAAAGGTATTTCTCGGTGATTCCAAACATCTGAACAGTATGTTAAGGTCACTGTATATCTATTCTTGAATTCCTGATATTTATCAACCATCTACCTTTTTCTACAGATCCACAGCAAATTACTATGAACTACTTGGAGTAAAACAAGATGCATCATTGGAGCAAATCAAGACAGCATTTTTTGACAAGTCCAAAAAGGTTGAGTGTCCTACCCCTCCCTCTTCTCTGTCTGTCCATATCCTCCTTCCCCTCCTTCCTTCCGTCCTCACTCACTAATCTCATATACACATTGGCACTCACATTCTTAATTTGTAGTCATTCTCAGGGGGATCAAAGAGAGCTTGTATAGTTTAATGAGTGCAGCAAGACCGTCTCTGAATCGTAAGAGGTCATTTATCTCTGAGATTAACCAAGTATCCCGGCCTCAACTGGAAGTGTCTCAGGGTCTTTCATTTCAGATTGATTTGAGGGCTTTAGGCCCCATGATTCCATTAGTATACAAAAGTAATTACATGGAGAGTCTTTTTCATAATACTAATTTCTCCCTCAGGGGGGCAGTATTGTTCCACAAAATGAATGCCTCATTAAAATCATTCAATTGTGTAGTATTCATTGGTGTGCATGTTCACATCACATCATATGTTTGTTGGTGTTTTATTTTCAGTGTTACCATGTGTATTTTTACAGAGAATGTCGTGTATGTGCTTCATGTTTGTGTTCATGCACGGCACATGAGTTTATTTCTTTGTGCCTTGTCTGTATGTGTCCTGTGTGTACATGCTCTCTATCTGGGGATGTGGGAACAGGGGGGAGAGATAGGGGTCTCTTGTCCCATGAGAAAGACAGATTAGAGCTCTATGATAAATCCCTAGGGGACCGTGCAATGGTAGGAGTAGGAGAAAAGAGAGATTCACATTGATTACAGACATTGAAGTATGTCAAGCAAGTTCTTTCCACGAGCAGGTTACTCAATCATGCCCCAAATGAACTTTTCATTTGCTCTCAGTCCAATTTTTCCACAGTTGAATCATGGCATTGCATAATCTAGAGTCTCTAATGTGTAAGGCAAAATACTTGGCAACATACTGTAAAAGTTGTTCATTCATTCTTGCATTTTTCCAACCCACCAAACTACTTGGCAAATAACCTGGGTGGCCAGTTGGAATGATTCTTTAACATGCAGTATTTTGTCCTCCTACACTCACGTAATGCAAAAACTAGTTTGGTCTACGTACAAAAGCAAACCTCAAATGGGAACAAAACCTCTCAAATGGGAACAAAACCTGTCAAATGTTTTGTGAATCAAAAAATATTGCAGTAACCTTTGATTTTGATGTCTGCAACATTTTTGTTTTGAAAATCAAAAACGTCTTGATTTTATTTGCTTTTAACACCTGCAGGTATCTTCACTGAATTTTATATGGCCATTCAAAATGTGTATTCATGCCAGCATGTATTGCAAGTTTTTTTTTTCAGACCACTGACATGTGGACTAAGTTCCGGGTGGCTGAAGCATCTCTTTGTTGCCCCATTCAGTTGCATCCAGACAGTGACCCCACTAACCCCAAACTTCACGGCCAGTTTGTGGAGTTGAGCGATGCCTACAGGGTCTTGAGCCGAGACGGGAGCAGGAAGGAGTACGACCTCCGGCTCCGACACCCCTACCCAGGGAGCCAACCCTTCAGACCAACGTCCACTCACACCTACACCCACACCCCCAGGTGAGACGAGCAGCAACAATCCACACGTGCCTTCGCTTCTCACACCGTTTCGTTCTCACGCGGGGCCACCAACCCCTTCGCTGTTCCCATGCTGACTCCTCTCCACCGTGTCACCTAGTGCGGAACAGACGGAGCGCATGCGGTACTGGGAGCAGTTCAACTACACCCAGGACACGGGCAGCGAGCAGTGGGAGCAGAAGAGGAAGAGGAACATGCGACTAGTGGGCTACTGCCTGCTGACTATGGTGGTCAGCATGGGAGCCCACTTTGTTGGATTCAGGTGAGGAGGACGACGTTTTGTTGTGTTACTGTCATTATTATTATTGTTATTATTATTTATTTATTGTGATAATATTATATTATTATTTCATTTTTAATAATGTGCGTGTGTCTGTCAGTCATTGTTCTCATGCTAATCAATCAGTTGCTGTCTCTGGGCCCGTGGGGGGTCTGAGTTGATGCCTGTTATTCTTATTTGAGCACGAAGGTGACATTTTGTTTTACATTGTATTGTTTGTTTGTGACCCGAGATAACATCTCATTTAGAGCAGGACCAATTCAAGTCAATATTAGTTTCCGCTGTGTATTTAAGTTGCTGAATTCATTCTCATAGTCTCATACGAGGGTTTGTTGCTAATGAGCGCCTGGCGCTTGTTTTTTTTCCACTCCCCACCCCCCCGCCACCGTGCCCAGATAAATCTCATTAATGTGTGCTCATGTCGGTCCCCAGACACGCGCTCTGTTTTCTCTCCCATAATCTGTGTTTTTGCATGCCAAGTTGACAATACTGGGGTCATATCACAGGAGCCCCAGTGCAATGACTTGCTGTGTGACGATACAGACAGGTTTAATTGCCAAAAAGTCTGCTTTAGTCTGAGTGTTGGTAAATGGTAAAAGCTGTGGAGGTGACAGTGCCAAGGTACTTTAGGCTTCTATTAGGTTTTATGTATATATATATATATATATTTTATATACTGTGGTTGGACCGTTTATTTTTTTGCGACCTATGAAACAGGATGAGCTGACTTCATGTGTTTCCTGTTTGAATGTCATTGTTCTACTCATGTAAGGCCAGAAAGCTGCATGTTGTTTGAGTCTGTGTCCATGTAGCTCTGTCTGTTGTCTGTATGTTTATTTGTTAATTCCCGGTTTGAAATATATATGGTTCTTGTTGATCAGAAAACTGGAGGAGGTCCACTCTAACTTTATGGACAACAAGGACCGAGCTATAACCGAGATTTACAATGAGTCCAAAGAAAGAGCCAGGTGTGTGAGGACTTTTCAAGGATTTTTAGAAAACATTATGATATCATTTGGAGTGTTAACTCAATTATGTATGCATATTATGTAATGCATAAAGCGCAGGTATAGTGGCAAAGCATAGGCACGCACATATACACACATTTTTGTTAGCGAGACCAAAACACACTCAAGAACATATGAAGTATAAGTACACACTCAAATGATGTTAAACTGGTCTGACTGACAAGAGGCAATCTGAGACCAGGTTTAGATTACATTTTGTTGGACAATGTGTGCTCCATGTACCCAGGTCTTTTGCTCAGAACTAGATTTACTCCTTTCTTAATTCAACCTGGTTGCAGGTGTCTGTTGTCCGTAGAACTTGTTATGAAACTGGTGTGTATTTCCCTTTGTCTTTTCAGAGTGAACGGATTCAAAAAACAGTCAGAAATCCTGAGACAGAAACATGCTGAATTTCTTGAGAAATACAACGTGCGTAACAAGGATGATAAGTAGAACACTTGAAAATGAGTGATGGCTCTTGGAACCGAAGAACGCCTCCTTTGGCCCTCAGAGAATGCTGCGCGTGGAAGCCGCTCTTGAAAATGTGTTAGCCGTTAGCCGTGTTTTTTGAAGGAGTGTTTTTGAGCCATTTTTACCTGTTTGTCTCGCTTCTGATAAACTGAGACAGAAAGTGTGTGAATTTGGTTCACCAAAGTGAATGTTTTTGGTTCTTTATAGACACAAGTTCTCACAAACGCACCTCACTTTGGGTGGGATAATGTAATGTCTCCGCAAGGAAACTGATTAGCAAACAGCTGTTGAACTTTAAGCTTCAGAGGCATTTGCTTATCCAGTTCTGGACTCTGGTTCTCATTTGGTTGGTTGTATTTGGCATTCCAGAAAAAAAAATGTACACTTGAGTTCTATCAATAGATATCTACACATGTATGATGCAGATGGGCAGTTCTGTGAGTAAGAGGATGGTGCTTTACTACCTGACAAACCACAGTGGAGGGACTTGCAGTACATGCAATCAATTTACAACTCAATCTGAGTTACCCCATGCAGTGCAATATTTGATTGTGTATCATAAAGATATTGTGCCTCACTTGTTAGGCAATGTTTGAAGATGGTTGCGTAATTTAATTAAAGATAAAATGGCTCATATACTATATTTAAGTGTGTGAGCGACTGTGCAACTTGTGGTAATCAACATTACCACAATGCCTTCATGTGTGGTAAAATACTCATGTTGACTGCCTTAATATTTAAATTATGTAACTGTTTTGTGCCATATTGCACAATAAAATACTGTCACGTCTCAACTGAAAATTGATTTGTCTGACTCCTGCCTTACAAATATCTTTTTCTTTTTAATGTAGTGCTGCAGATTACCAGTCAGGCCCTAGATCTCCTTTAACTTAATCATTTGCCCTCATGCCCAAAATGATCCTCACAGGAAAATAGTTAATATGATGGATCCCTTGACTGCTGAGGTGCAACAGCATGGCACTTTCCGGAATGTCTGGTACGGATGTTGACGTTCCCCTGTGACTCTGGGGCCAAGGACTCATTGGGATCTAGCTCAGATAACGTGGTGGCCCATATGCAGGTGCTGGTCTCCACCTCGATGAAGGAGATATGAAATGGGGTGGAATGACTCAATGGCAGTAGGCATTTCTTGCATCATATCATATAAAACTTAGACTAGCACAGAGAGGTGCCACCAAGTAAACACAGACTAGACAAATGGACAGCTCTGACCAAGATGCAAGTCTATCCTAAGCATTTTTTTTTTCTGAAGGGGTAGTGATTGAGCATTGATGATCGTTTACCATCGGACTTTCCTTTTAAGCAGTTTACCAAAGCACAACAGCTCTGAAGGTTTGCCTAATGGAATTGTGTTTGAGTATGCCACCCGTGTCACCCGGTGCAGGCCAGAAACCACATAAGAGTAGATAACACAACCCTCATCCCACTATCCCACATGTGGTTTGTGCTTGTTATAACCCAAACAGATTTAACTGTGACGTTGAGGGACCTTTGGTGTGTGAGAATAATGCTCCATCAAAGGATTACGATGAAATTGGATCATTTACTACACAAACCGACTAGAAAAGGGTTGAGCACATTTCTGTTCTGGTTGGAAACAAGATATTAGGTGCTTGAACTGTGACCTAAGATGCATGCATTAAAGAGTTAAGCTACTGGGTTTTAATATTTTCCCCTGGGTCTATATCCCTTTTAGAGACGCCAGGCTTGGTTGGAGAAATGACCAAACGACAGGGAAAGTCGCGGTTAATCATCAACCCATCAACCGACCAACCGGGTCACGAATGAACAGAGCGAACGTTACACCTGCGCCCACATAAGCGCGAATCAGGTCTGGCTAAAAAGTTGGCAGTGCAATGGTTACGCGCAAAAGGAGAGTTGCGCCGCGTGCGCCTTCACTGTTCTGAAGGGCAAAGGGAATGAGGGAAACGGTCATAACAAATAAATACAGCGTTTTCTTTCCACGATGTAGCCTAGTTCATCTGTGTTTGATATTAGACACTGGTGTTTCAACGGGTATTTGGTTTGACCAGACAATCGTTCAAGTGAAAGAGAGGAGCGTGTCTTCAACGAAACGTCATCTATTTGACTTGAAAGCCGAAGCCGGGGGATAGACGATTTAACAGTGACCTCCAGTAGTCGTGAGATGTGCCGCGCGAGGCGGATCGGACCAGCCTGTCGTCAACGATTCACAGAGGACCTCATGCATAGGCTACGCGCTTTCTTTTCTAGGTGGAATATCTGTCGTCAAACTATTATTGCCGGAATATGGATTCCTATTTAGCTTGAAATTAACCATCGGTTGATTTTTTTGGAGCTACTGGGCAGCATCTATGAGAAAAGTCTTACCTGTCAGTTCAGTCTGTCTCTGCAAATCCTGTTTTACGAAAACTATTTCATTAGGCCTACATTATAATCTACGGAAGACACATATGATTCATTCGCCTCATTAGTAAAGTGCTGTATGTGAGCTGTATTCTGTAGGCTATCCTACATAGGCTACTTGACAACCAAAATTAAAGCATTTTTGAAGCGCTTGATTTGAAGTAGCAGCACCAAAGCTGACTGTTAAGTTGTCTTACTAACGTATAGGCTTCGCCAGTCTACACAGGTAGGCGAGAACGAACCCAATGAAGTTAGCTTAATCAGTCCATCTTTTTAAGACCCATGCAAAGCCATGATGGGGGCAGTGACCGCTCAGCGTTTAGACGTCCTACACAGCAAATTATCACGGCTTTCACCTACTGGGTTACTCATTGTACAAAACTGGGAACAATGGATTTAGAAACATATTGGTGCTTTTAGACAAACGGAAAGAATTCAAGGAAGAGGACATCGAGCCTTTTATAATTTACAGAACTATTCCCGTGTCTTTGGAAAACTTAATTATGGGAACAAGACTGCAAGTTATCCTTGGAGTGTTTCAGTTTGTTTCTCTCACAGGAATACCCATATGTAGTGGCAAGGTATGTATGGCTATATATTATTTTAGCTTTTTTTCTGGCTACGCCTGTTAATCGAACCGGCTCGACCGCCTGATTGATATCAAGTTGCGCCAGCAGACTGTGACGACTTCAGAACCCTATGTTATCACATGCTGCTTTTGATCTTTGCCACTCTGAGTCCAGGGCATTTTTTCACGTTTATGACTTAAACATTTGTCCGGGCGGCCACTGACATTTGTCTCAAGTGTTTTATGCCATACAGCGTCACTGGAGGTTGTGCGCTTCCAGCTCACATTTAAGTCGAGACCACAAAAAAAGGGTCAAAAATCGGTGAACGCTCAGACAAAGACCAATGGACATGGTCTATCTGTAAAGATTGAGGTTGCGCTGTTTTTCCTAAACGTCAAATTCTCTGAAGACACACAAGCTTGCCATTTAATGTAGCCGCTGCTTTTGGTTACTCAAGAATAATACGTAGTCAGAAACATGCGATGGGTCACATTCGGACTATATAGGCTACACAAAAGCTACACACAAAATAACTTTGGCTTCTAGTTCAGTATTTATCTGAAATAGGTAGCATACTTATCTAGTGATCCAGTGTGTTGGATGGAATACAAATGATTGCTTATAGGCCTTCTAAATAGAAATACATATTTCCTCTTAAACTTGTTGACATAAGCTATGAGGATAGAGTGTATTCATTCAGTTCTAATTCTAATTAATCTAAACCAAATTTGATTGCTGCTGTATCTATCAGGACTGTTATTGCACATGAGTGAAATCCACCACATATGAGAAAATAAATCCACCACAGCAAATGTAAGAATCACATGAGCGATGGATGACATCACACATATTCTGTTGTCTCAGTGATGCACTGAATTGAGAACCTTTGCACTTTTCGCTCACTCAGTGCCCGAGGTTTAACACATGAGTGAATTGTAACAAATCTAAGATGCCGATGTTGTATATTAATGAACTGACTGTACAATTGCACAGGCAGTATGAAATGATCTTGGTCCACAGTCACATCAGTGCTTTGACTGAGGACCCATTATGTTGCTTTGACCTGTGTGTATTGTGTGTTGGCATATTTGGTATATACAGTATGTGTGTAGCCTATGTGCCACTTTTGCCAGTGACTCACTCACGAGAGGGAGTTATCTTCCGCTTGGTGATGACGTCACAGTCTGTGAGTCCACTGAGTGCCAGGCCAGCTTCTGTCACCTCGAGCCGCTCTGCAGAATAGTCCAGTCGCTGCTCGCCATG